>NW_022990368.1:1694103-1883445 GCF_902827175.1 Gymnodraco acuticeps
GGCTGACCTAAAGGCACGAGCAAACAGGCTCTAAAATCTGTTGATATTAATGACTGGAATTGAATATTTCATGCTTTGCAGTAAATACTGCATCACACACAACAGCATCTTACATCTATCTGTCATTTCAAATCAGAGAGGACAGCATAAAAAAGGAAATAAAAGAGCATGTGCATATCGTATGAAATAGCATGACAGAGCTTGAAATTATGATCATCATAAAAGTGCTGTTGCAAAGCTGGTCCGATTGTGTTTTACAACCCATTCGTAGGCTATTCAAGAGTAAATGCCATGTCCCTTTTATTTACTCTTGTTTTGAACCACCATGTTAAAGTTTTATTTTCTAAATCTTTAAATAAAAAAAACAGATTACTAGATTTATCTTTTTAACTTTTAGCGCTGTGTGCATACATCCTACATATAATAAAGATCTTGAGTAAACTATTAAAACCCGGAATATATGTCAAGAAATGTATATAAATATAAAGAAATGTAATGTATATCACTGGTTATAACTTAGCATTTGGCTGGTATAGAGCTTTTGGAAGCAGCCACTTTGCTCCATGATGTTGTTGCTGTTTTTCTGTACCTTGTGTTGCCGACGCCTCGCTGTTGTTATGCTGAGGGTTATTTCATAACACAGGATTATTCAGCCAGCGAGCTCTAAAAATAAGCATGAAATGAACCTCTCAACTGGAGTTTGTAATGAAAGATCAGTAGGTAAATTAATTTGACAATTTATTCAGAACATCAGCAGCTGTGGATAATGTTTTACCAATTCCAGTGAAGTAATTACCTCCGCAAAGGAGGCAATGTATTTCCCTTGGTTTCTCTGATGGTTTGTCAGCAGGATTACGGAAAAACTACTCGCCCAATATTTATTAAACTTCATGGGCCAAGCAGGAACCCATTCTTTTTTCAGTGTTGCATTTGTGCTGCATTGCTGAATGTTCTTGATGTTCTAATATGAAAAATGGCACAATCCAAGGAACCTGTGAATAAAACATTGGCCTTGGTTGTAGGAGTTCTCAAAGATTCCAAGTTTTTTGTTGTTAGCAGCAATAGATTGTAATGCATTCTGGTAGCAGCATGGGTTCATGAAGCACATTAACAGCTTGCATTACATTGAGGTATTGTCTCTTTTATTAAAATGCCAGGTGCAAAATATCCCTGAACATTCCTATTTTCAGGACAACAAACCTCTGTTACGTCTACGCTCTGAACAAAGAACAAGTTAGTGTAGCATTCTTCAGCTGCTCCTCGGTTACATTGACTTTTACCATCGTCTACACATTATATACCTCCTATTAAATGTGCAGTACTTGTAAGGCCTTATAGTGGCTAACAATGCCACTGCGTAACTATTTTCCATATTAAGTGAAGCTTGTATATTCAGAAACAGACACTATAATATCAGTTAATAATTTTGCTGATCTCATTCAGCAAAAAGATATGTATCCGGTTTGTTTAAAAAAAAAAAGATCTAAGCTTACACATTCAAATGCATATTAGTAGATGTCACCAAGTTAATCATTTGACCCACTCACAGTGTTATAGTTCACACTGATTGTTTTTAATAATTACATTCAGTAAGACACATCTAGGCCTATATAAGCACTCCAGCAGCGGGAGTCGTTGGAGCATTTGGTTTTACCGCATCAGCACATTGGTCTCACTGATATGAATGTGGATGCTGCTTTTTTTTTTTGATGTAGTGCCATTGTCGGTGTGAATGTAAAACTGTTCCTAAATGTGGCGTATCCCCGGGCTAGCAACCTTAAATAACTCGGATAAAAGTAATATGGTAATTTCTGAATCCAGGTAGGGAGAAGCACTTTTTGATGAGAGTGCAAGGTCAGCTGGTTGTAGACTCAGTGTTTTGCTCAAAGGCACTTGGGCAACGTGAAGATTTCTTTAGCTTGAATATATTTCCTGTTAGCAGTTGAATGATGGATTCATTGCAGTATAGGGCAAGTGTAGCTTCAAACCTGAATATCTGTTAGTTTGGTGCTATAAACGAATAAAGAGGCTAATGATTCTCTTAATGTAGCACTTTGCCATTTTATTATTCCTGCTTTGCCTTTCTGTTAGCATGAGATTTTATATATGCTGTGGGCTAATGGCTGGCTAGCGGGCTAACATTAAGCGGGCTAATGCTTCTGTTAATGTTACATTAGTGTTATTTCAGTTTTTCTCTCGCTTAGTTCCATGGTTTAAGGGCATGGTGTGTGTGTCACTGTTAGAGCACACCTACGCTCTGTGTGTGTCGGTATGTTGTGTACAGGATGAATGTGTGTGTATGCACGCTCTACATATGGAGCCAATGAGATACATTTCCATTTCAAAGCAACGAGTCAGCAGCAGCAGAAGGGAGAGAGCGAGACAGTGAGACACAGAGAAACACATAGAGCCCCAGTAATAATTACTCCCCAGGTTGGCAGAGGGTTCAGATTGTTTATTAGTGTCTCTGTCTCTGGGTTCTTCTCTCACTGACTGGCTTTCCTTGTGTTCTTAGTCAAATGATGTGTACTCCACTTATCTGCTGAGCAGTCCAGTGTTTAATGCAGCTGTCACTCACATTAACAGGTTCACTGCTCTTCAAAGTGTGTGTGTTTTTGTATCGTTGTATGTGTAAAACAGTTTAAAAGTCTGCAGAAGATGAATCACTTTAGAGATAAACAGTCTGCAATTATTTGTCTTGGCCTTCAAGGGAAAATGCTAAAGGTTAGGGTCAGATCTGTGTGTGTGTGTGTGTGTGTGTGTATGTGTGTGTGTGTGTGTGTGTGTGTGTGTGTGTGTGGTGTGTGTGTGTGTGTGTGTGTGTGTGTGTGTGTGTGTGTGTGTGTGTGGTGTGTGCAAGGGGGGAGTCGTGAGGGGATTTTTTGTGCTTGAGTGCCCTTTTGTGTGTAAATGTCCATGCGTAAGCTAAAAGTGTGTATGCCACTATATCTAAACATCATGTGTGTGTACACAGTCTTGCTGAGTGCAACCATGCGAACACTGTACACGCTGTGTGTCATTTGAATGCAGTGTTGCAACTTGAGAGTGAATTTGTGTAAGTCTTGAAAATGTTGTGTATTAATGTTTGCCTGTTTACACAAGTTTGCGTGAGTGGGTGTATTTGCTTGTATGAGTGTGTCCATGCGAATACATTTAAACTGTGTGTTTCAATAGAGTCTGGAAGTCTGTATGTGCAAATTAGCACAGGCATAGCCATGTGTACAAATATAATATAATATATGTGGCTGTCAGTGAGGGGATGTTTATTATTGGAGGTGTGTGTGTTTGTGTGTGTGTGTGTGTGTGTGTGTGTGTGACATTTGGGAGATTTTAATGCATGGTCACATTAACAGCTGGCATACTTGTATATAAATATATGTTTATCTATTTTTGACTGAGTGTGTTTGTTTGTGTGTGTATGTGTGAGCATAAATGCATTAGCCACGGGCTATCGTTGCTCCAGTAGCATCGCACCATTCTTATTCTATCCATTTTTAATGATTGGTAATGGTCGCTAGCAGTGTTGAACCTACATTGTAAGGACACGGCAAAAAAACGGCAGAGAGAGGGAGGCTGAAAGAGAGATACAGCAGAGAGGGAGATATACAAACTGGGAGGGTGTTAATAGATGTTAGCTTGTTGGAAACCAACATCTTAGAAGCGCTGCTGAAACATCCCATGGTACTCTGTTCTACTGCTGTACAGCCCCACAGGGGAGGCAGTGGGAGAGGGAGGAAGGAGGTGAGAAAACGGCCTGCAGGCCTGACTGACTGTCAGTTTGATTTACAGACTAAATGATGGACTGGTTGTTAAGTTGATTGACTGACTTGCAAGCTGATTGGTTGTGTTACAGGCTGGCTACGTGACTGACTAAAACAATTGCTGATTTGTTAAAGGCTTTTTACAAAGTACCTTTGTGATGGCAGAGCAGGAGAGGGGGGAGAGATGGAGAGATGGAGGGAAGACAAGGATTCTTAAACTCCACAAAAAGGTTTGAATTAGTTTCCAGGGTCCAAAGGCCAAGTAAACTTACTAAGCACTAGGGCTGTCCCGAATACCATTTTTCGGGTTCCGGATATTCGGTATGGTATTAATCAGCACAGCAGTAGTAATCAGCAGCGAATATTCAGCGCGCGTGGCGCGCGCTTCAACACCTGTATTTCGGTTTATTCAAGGCATTCATGTTGTTAATCTACAGGATTGTTGTTTTATAGTTATTTGTTAATGTATAGAACCCAATAGTTCTTTGAAATTTAATGGGATATTGCATTGTGTTTGTTACTTTCGTTGCAGTTGTATATGTCTCAAGTGTAATTTGGCTTGGCTTCCTATTTTGTATGGACATGCTTTTATTTTGAAGGAGAGTTAGCTCTGTTGACAGGAAGTTGTTGTTGCTATGGAAACGACGTGACGGAGAAAAGGAGCGAAGATTAACGAAGAAAAGTAATATCTACATATAAAGACGGAGAAAGTCAACGATAAAGTTCAGTGTTAGCTCCCCCGGAAGAGGCACGAGCTCTTATGTTGATATTGGAGATTTCAATAAATTCAATTTGGATTCGGATATTCAGGTACAGCCCTACTAAGCACTTAATGGCTGTTAAATGGTTTCTAGTTACATTTGGCTGTTGTTTGTTTCCATTCCAAGACCACAATACACTTACAAATTACAAATGCTTCCTTGTGCAGTTTTAGGGGGGATAAACAGCATTTTATCCCCAGAAATCCAGGGGAATCAAATCAAAATAAATCAAATCCAATTGAATTGTATTAAAGTAAATTAAATAACATGGGGCCATGGAAACATTAGAAGCAATTCAAGAACAAAAGGAAGAAGATGTAAGCGGTTACAAACTGATGCTCTGAGGTTTTTCATACCATGCTGACAACTCAAAGTGTAACTGAGCAATATCGCCCTGTCATCTGGAGAGGAAAGAGAGATGGATGGAGAGATGGAGAGACATTTTGTGGAGTCGGAAAGGAAGAGGGAGTGAGTGAATGAGTGAGTGAATGAGGGAGGGAGGGAGGGAAGAGGGGGTTCAGATGGAGGATGTGAGGAGGAGAGGAAAGAGGAAGAGGGAGGGAAGACCTTAAGCAGTGTGATAAGAAAAATAATAAAGTAAAGGTTTGTAAAAGGCTCCACTCCAGCATAGCAATATCAGCTTTACACAATTACACACTTCCTCCCTCTTTTTCTCTCAATCTAACACACAGCTGTATGAAAATGGATGTAGCAGTGTCCTTTACAGGTCATTGAATCTGAACAATGACAATCCCTTACATCTGTCTGGCAAATGATGGCTAAATAACACAGCTCTTCTGCCTGCCTCCCGTCTCAAGTCCTGCTCGGAAATGTAAGCATGTGTTAATTGGACTATTAACATGCTACCAATTTTTTTTTGGACAATGTTCTCAAGTCAAATTGTTGTTCTAATTCTTCCTCATTTTGCCAGTGAAGACAGTACCAGGGCCTTTCAGCACATCTTCAGCACATTCAGACAATAAGATTCTTCTACGAGGAGTTTCTGTTACGAACTCAGAAACTCAGGGTATTGGACCCAATTGCACGACCCAGGAGACAGAGGTAAAGTATTTGTAAGATAGTTTTATTTTCAAATAGATTAACAAAATAAACACTTTCTAATCTCTAGATGAGATGACAAAAGGTGAACAAAAGAAAATCGCTCACGTAGTGAGGAACAAAAACATCTTGGTATCAAGGCGAGCATAGATCTGACCTAGGCATGAGACAAGACGAACTGACAAGAAACACTGGGAGACTGGGGAATTTAAACACACGACAACAAGACACAGGTGGAAACAATCATGGGCGAGGCTGGTGCTGATGAGCGCGGGAGTCACACAAGAGATAGACAATCAGGGAGCCTGGAATGACTGGGTAAACGGTGAGTGACAAAACAAACCAGGAAGTGGAAGACAATACAACCAACATAAAATGTGACTATCTCAACATTTTTGTCGGGGCACAACAATTTCAAGTGCTTCTTGAATGTCAAAAAGGAAGCGATTCTCTCTCTCACCCCTTTTCTTTCCTTCGCTCTCTATTCTTCCCTTATCTTATTTCTGCTCTTTTTCTCTCGCTTCATGTCTTCTGCCCTCTTTTCATCCATAACTCCTATTCTTATTTATGCAGTTTGTTATGTATCATCCCCCCGCATCTTTTTTCCCTTGCCACTAATTTTGTTCAAATGTCTTCCTCTTTCCTTTCTCTCTGTTTAATTGCTCTCCTCCTTTTCTGCATATATTCCAATACGCCTGTCCTCCCTTTCTTCATCCATATCTCTCCATCTTTGTGTCCTGTCCTTTCTCTCTCATCAACTTCCTCCACTCCACTCCTTCTCATTCTCCTCCGCCTTCTTCCGGAGTCTCCTTCTCTCTCTCTGCCCTTTCGAGTCCTTTGATTAGGTTGTTGGCATTTTCATTGAGATGTCTATATGACCATTGAAATAACTCTCCTGTCACAGTCTCATCTGCCCTCTATCTACTCTGTCTCTTCATTTTGCACTTCCACTCCTCAGCATTTCCTCCCCCTACTCTTCCTCTCAACCGTTTATTTTCTTGCTCCATTTGATCCTTTTCCTGTGCTGCTCTCTTGCCTCTCTGCCAATATTCCTTTCAGATTCTCCTCTCTCCTCTCTCAGTATCTCTGTCTTTCTCCTCCTCCATCCCTTTCACAGTTCTGCAGCTCAGCTTTGCTATCTTTACCCCTTCTTTCTTGTTTTTATCTGCCGTTTCGTACTTTACGCCTTTCTACTCTAATTTTCCCCTCTCTATTTCCACGCCTGCTTCCGAAGATCGTTTGTCTAAATGTCGGATGGCCACACCACTGTTGCTATTATAAACAGCTTTCTGGACGGTACCACAGAGAGAGAGACACAGGGGGTGAGAGCGAGGTAGGGTGAGTGTGTAGTGGTGGTGGTAGTGGGGGGGTCTGTGCTGACGCTGCAGTTTTCTTGTGTTTCTGGCAGTGAAGAGAAAGAAAAGATGTCTGAAAATAGAGAGAACATGTTTTAAAATGATATAGGGTGTTATAGAGCGAGTTGGCCTATAGAAAAGCAAAACGAGATAAGAGGAGTGGAGGGAGAGGGGAGGGAGTGAGGCGAAAAGAAAGAAAAGGGAGTAGAAGGGGAGAAATAAAGGGAGAGGGAGAGCCCGCGTGTCTACATGCCTCTAATCTGTTGATGGTTGAGGGGAAGCAGACAATAACCATTATCTCTCTGAGACTTAGCTTTAGCTGCAGCAGTATGGCACTGCAAACTGCTGGAGCCAGAACAGCTTACAGCACAGAAACACTCCCAGGATGCACCGAGACAGACAGGAGCAGGAGGCGCATCAGGATGCACCGAGACAGACAGGAGCAGGAGGCGCATCAGGACAACGTTTAAAGGAAGACGATAACATATTAACACGTCATAATAATAATAACAACATTGAGATCCAATATGAGGATCCATTATGTGCGGTCAAAGCCCAGCTCAAAGTTATCGTCCCTTATGAAGAAGAGAAGTTTCTGCTGCCAATGCCTTTGTGTCTTTTCATTCATCAGGATTATATTTCTTCTATGGTAGCAAAACATGTTACATGAGCTGTCAAACACTGCTATTGTTAAAACTAAAGACTTTTATTGCTGACTTATTCTAAAAAAAACAATCCATAAATGGACTTGAAGAAACTTGCTAGCATAGCAACATTAGGGCTAGACCACCTGCAACAGCCCATAATGCAACAGTCTCAGTAGGACCTGGTGAATACACTAGTTTTCTTTACATTTAAACTTAATTTCCAGAAAATAAATAATGGTGTGTTTAGGGCAAAATTATCGTAACCCTAAATTACTTTTTATCATTAGCATACTAAGGAAATATTCAATACTGTAATATATCCATCTTGAAATGTTCTTAGAGAATTGACATTCACAATATAGTTCCCTTGTTGCCCCTAAATATCTGCTTCTGTCAACTAGAGCATGATTAACATGTATTGGCAAATGTATGACAATCAAAGCATAGATTAACACCTTGAGCTTTTTTAAAGAACAGGGTCCATGTTGAATGTAAACAAAGTTACATGAAGCATGAGACATGAGTTGTTTGTATGTTTACTTGAACATAAGTGAGTTTGTTGCTTCTACCACATCAACACACTCTCACTCCCTAAACGTCCAGGGGCGACGCTTGGTCAGGGTCCCGTGGCGTGCAGTTGTGACGCGCCGAGGCTCCTTCAGCTTCATAAACGGACGCAAAGAGCTTTCAACTGATTGCAATGTATTCCCATCGGCGGCGGTATTTGACGCTCATGGAAGCACCGCATCCGTTTATGTCGGCAACTCTTCAAGGCAATGTGAGCGTCCATTCCCATTGGATAACGGAGAATTGTACACCCGGAAGTAAGTATTCTCCTTACTGTCGATTGATTTGACAGTGATATCTCCACTACTCATCAACTCAAAAACACCAGATTACCTTTGTTAATTAAACGACATTTATAGGTTTAAATTGTGTACAATGATTTGTGTTTTTCCCCTTCAATTCTGAGAAACAACTTGTTTTCTCTGAAATGTGGAGCGCCAAAGAGACACTACCCACAATCCCCAGCTATTGTTGTGACGACGCCTGTCCGCTTTGCGACAAACCCCGTGATTAATCTTCAAGCTCTGGGATTGGATGTTGGAGTGGCAGTGCGCCAAGGTTACGCCGAGTGTCAAGCTCTTTGAAATGGAACGAAACCACGGCTATTCAAAACTGGACTCGAACGCCCCCCCGAGAACTACACATGCTGGCTATTGTGTTTCGCAACATGTTCTCTATGGCACGTCTCTACTGGGAATTGTAGTTTTAAAAGACGTTTTCCCCAAAATTAGAAGTTGACAGTATTAAACTGTGTACAGCCCTGGAGGTTTAGGCGATAGGAAACAAATTGGTGTGTACACATTTAAAACATGTAATTACTAAATGGGTGAAAATCGCTTGTATCCATAATGGGCAGCATTACCAACATGACAGCTCATTGTTACATTGTAATTCTACTCCACGACAATTCAGAGGTTAACCTGGTATTTAACTTATTTGAGTTACTTTGCAGATTAACCTGGTATTTAACTTATTTTAGTTATTTTGCAGATTCTGATTAATGATGTGAAATATAAACAACCCTTAAAGCAGACTTTAGTTACACCTGAGTAAAATTCAGGGAAGGTGATTGTCAAGTGCCAACAATCAGGAGAGATATTTGATTGTTGGTGCTTGAGAAGACTAAACATTTATCTGCAGATCTCTATAAAGTATATTCATTAATTGTTATTCTCTACAAATAGTTAATTAAAAACTGTATATAATGGCTATTTTGCACATCCCTTTCAAGATTTCAAGATTTTCAAAGGTTTATTGACATATCTATACACAACTACGGTTTTGTATAAATTAATGGATAAAAATGTGTGTATAAATTAATGGATAAAATGCACGGATTATGATTTATGATCATGATTATTATTCCCACTTCGATCGGGACACTAGGTCCACCGTTTCCCCGCAGCGAGGCTCCCCCCGTTGACAGTTTACGTGGGATGAATGAAAAACGTGGAATGAATGAAAAACTTGGGTCACATGTTCCTCAACAGTGCATTACAAGACATCTATCAATATGTGTGTATACCTCCACCATTAAACTGTCAAATTCTGCACATTTATTATACTATCATACAAAAGAGTATAATTAATGTGTATAATATCAGTTAAAATAAGTGCTTCAACATAGTTAACATTGCAGGAAAGCAAGACGTTAAAGAGCCTGTGACAGCCTCCCAACAACTGTTGTGCAATGAAATATTGGGCTACTAGTAATCTCGAACCGTCAGCTTAAAAAAGAGGGTGCGATACCGTTCCGTTAAATATCAATAATTTCGAACATCGCGGGGAAATTCCTTCGACTCATTTTGAAGTTTTGGGGGAAGCCGGAAGTGACGTCAATGCGGGAATGCTTCACTGTGCGGCGAGAGAGCCAAACACGGATAAAGTGTGTTGTCATGCGTATACATTGTGAATTACTGAGTTTAGGCACGTTCATAACGTTTTAATGAAGTTGACGACAGTATATTCATATTTGTTAGTGCTTTTTGGCATGTTAAAACTATTATTTTCTGCCTCGCACATGAGAGTAACAGCTGGCGAAATTACAGCCTGGATTTTTATTTAACCATATATCGAGCCCGATTCTCGATTTCAAATGTGTGCTCTAAAATGATATTTATAAATGACTATCATTATTATAAGCAAGACAATAAATGACAAAGATATGTAGAAAATAAACGTATTTAAGATACGTTCATACTGTAACAAACATAACGTGGGAGAAAATAGGTTTCTGGCTAAACGTAATTGAGAATGCAGTTTAGTTCTGTGGGGACGTAATTTTTAGGAGACAGGGTTGGACTTTTTTTGTATGAATGTATGTTTCATCCAATCACAGAGATTGTTGACTTATCACGAGGTTTGTCAAAGCGGACAGGTGTCGTCACAACAATAGCTGGGGATTGTGGGTAGTGTCTCTTTGGCGCTCCACATTTCAGAGAAAACAAGTTGTTTCTCAGAATTGAAGGCGAAAAACACAAAAGCTTTGTACACAATTTAAACCTATCAATGTCGTTTAATTAACAAAGGTAATCTGGTGTTTTTGAGTTGATGAGTAGTGGAGATATCACTGTCAAATCAATCGACAGTAAGGAGAATACTTACTTCCGGGTGTACAATTCTCCGTTATCCAATGGGAATGGACGCTCACATTGCCTTTAAGAGCTGCCGACATAAACGGATGCGGTGCTTCCCTGAGCGTCAAATACCCGATGGGAATACATTGCAATCAGTTGAAAGCTCTTTGCGTCCATTTATGAAGCTGAAGGAGCCTCGGCGCGTCCCAACTGCACGCCACGGGACCCTGACCAAGCGTCGCTCCTGGACGTTTAGGGAGTGAGAGTGTGTTGACCACATGCAATAATCAGTGCTTATCTGTCACGATTCTTGTGTTGTGTCACGTTTTTAGTTTTGTGTGTCTGGTAGTGGGTGTTTTGCTTTTCTCCTTGTCATGTTTTCCTCCTTGTGTATTGTCTGGTCTTTTTTCCCTGTGTTTTCCTGTCTGTCGTTAGTTTCCCTGGTGTGTCTAATTTCCTGATTGTTTTCACCTGTCACCCCTTCTGTGTCTCCTGTGCTCATCAGTGTCAGCCCCGCCCCTGATTGTTCCCACCTGTGTCTTGTTACCCTGTGTTTAAATTCCCCTGTCTCCCAGTGTTAGTTCGTTTTTGTCTATGGTCATGGTCAGGTCTATGCTCCTTGTTTCTTGTCATGGTCAGGTCTATGCTCCTTGTTTCTTGTCATGGTCAGGTCTATGCTCCTTGTTTCTTGTCATGGTCAGGTCTATGCTCCTTGTTTCTTGTCATGGTCAGGTCTATGCTCCTTGTATTTTGCCTTGGTCAGGTCTATGCTCTTTTGTGCTCAAAGAAAAGTGTTGTTCCTCACCAAGTGAGCAACTATCATTTTGTTCTCAGTTTTTTGTCATCTCAATCTGAGATTAGTTAGGGACCATTTTTTGTTCATCGTGTTTTTTGGAAAAAATTAAGTATCTTACCAATACTTTACCTCTGTCTTCCAGGTCGTGCAATTGGGTCCTACCTCCTAAGTGCCTGAGTTCTTAACATTATCCAATGGGACATCAAGGTCTGGCTCTTTGTTTGGCCTCCACCAACTTCCAATGACTGCCACATGAAAATGTACTCTTTCCTCGTAATGCATTTTGCAAAGCAAATTAGTAAGTGGGATTCCTAAGAGACGATGTTGATCAATTACAATGTGCAAACTTACAGAAAAGAGGCAGTCAGAAGTACACAAAATGCGACTGGGCACAAACCCACAAACAGGCGCAGACTGGAAATAGACACACTGTGTAGTTCCTGTGTGCCATTAAAAAAAACTAGAGTTAAAAATAGCATGTAGATGGAAAAACTAATACTGTTTTTCCGTTGCTCCCGCACATTAGGCTTTTATGTACTTAATGTTGTGCATCAATAGCTGTAGAGCTTACAGTTTCCCCGGTTTCTAATTAATATTTCATTATGAACCCGATGCACCTCCATATGTAGTTAAGATTTCAAAGTGAATGACTTCCAATGATTGTTATGTTCGTGCTGTTTTTCAATAAAATGATTGAACACAACTGCCTCTTTAGATATCTGTAGAGCCCTTTTGGATTAAAAAAAAACTTTAATACATTTGGCATTAGTTATATCCTTTCATTCATGATATTATATCCAGGTTGATTCAGGTAGATTCAGGTTTCGTTTTACATTTCTTCCCCAAAGGAGTGAGAAACATTGATAACGTGAATCTCCAGGCTCTTGGTTAGCTGGTATTAACTAAAGTTGCTTTTAAAACGCCATCATATCCAGTGTGTTGCTGTGATATAGTCCTTCTGTAAGTGTGACTGCAGGTTGGCTATACAGTAGCATGCACGGCACACTGGACATTTAGAGGATGAATAAAACATCCTAAAGAAGGTATTACACTGCACAGGTGTCCTTGACATTTTGTCAAGATGCACTTCAGTCTGCCATGAACAAATAGGATGATTAAACGTATACAGTGAATGTACAAATAGACACGAAAAATCACTTTCTAATCATCTCTTTCAGGCTGTCTTCCTGGCACTAGAAACAGGAGGGAGGCCAGATTTGACACCAATGCTGTTAAAAAGCTGACGTCACTGTACTGACTAAGACACAGAACAGAGAGAGGTGTCACATAGCAAGCCTGCTCCTCTCCTTCCTCTCCTCTTCTCCTCTCATTCCTCTCCTCTCCTCTCCTTATCTCTCCTCTCTTCACTCCCCTATCCTTGCATCTCTCTTCACTTTCATATCCTATCATCTCTTCTCCTCTCTCCTTTCTTCCTATCTTTCCTCTCTTTCCTTTCTCCTCAAATGTCCTCTCCTCTCTCCCCCCCCCCCCCCTTTTTCAACCCTGTCCTCTCCTGTTCATTTCCCTCTCTTTTTCCTCTCCTCCTCTTGCCTCCGCTTCCTCCCTTCCATCTCCTCCCCTAATTTAGATTTGAGCAGGCATTTTGTTGCATCCAGTAGCCTGCTGGTGTGATGCTGTTTAGGGCCATGAAGAGCTTTCTAAATGATGGCTAAATTTAACTAAATGACTTCCTCCACTCATATCTGATATAATGCTCTCCATGCTCCTCTCCCCTCTCTGGATCTTTCTCTCACTGCCTCATCCTTTTAAGCTGTTGTCCTTTTTTGTCTTCCTTCCTCTCACTCCCCTCTCTCTCTATCCTGAAGTCTGGTTTTCTATATCTCAATCTCCCTCCTTCCTCGCTCACATTCCCATTTACCTTTTTCCATCTCATTTTGTCTCCTGTTGCAATCACTCCCCCCCCATCCTCTCGCTTCCTGTCCTCTAATCGTTTTGTTTTGTCTACTTTCTACTTGTGTCAGACTTTTCTCTGTCTGAATCATTTTCCCCTTCTGAAGTCTTTATAACATAGCTCTAGAGAAATGTCCTTTTAACATTAGATAATCATCTGGCAGTTGTCCGTCTGTTTGATCGATCCACTTCCTTCCTTCCTCCCTTTGACTGGAAGCTGGGACTAATTAGAGGATAGATCTTTACCTGAGAATTAAGATCAGAAAATTGGAAAAAGGATAATTGCTTGTAGATCAGCATGTCAATGGTGGCTAAGCCAGCCAACCGGCCTCCTTTATGGTACTCTACCCATTCATTCACAACCTCTCTGCAGTACAGCCTAATTACCTCATTTATATGTATCAAGTATATCACTCAATACATTACCATGTATATCATGTTGCCATGCAATTATGACATAATCTAATGTTACATTTAAGCTGTAATATTACGTTACCTAATCTGCTGTATCCAATTACCATATTTATGAGTTTGTAAATGTATATACTGATAATTTCACAAATGATATATTTAACACCTCACGTTAATATAATGATGAATCAAAACATAACAAATATAATTGATTTAAATATATCATTATGTTATGGACCCTATGAACCTCAGAAATAAAGTATTAATTCTTTTAAAGGTGGGATAGGTAATTCACTTCAGAAACACTTTTTGTTATATTCCATGGAATGCTCTTAACATTCCGATAGCAATGAATATATTAAATGCTTTGACATCTGTGGAAGCCGTTGTACTGTAAAAAGCACGACAATCATCTGAGCCGGCCCGGCTAAAATAACTGTATGGCCAACCTGCCTGTCAGCCTTCCATCTCGTGCACAAACTTATCTCGTGCCCTCATTGGTCATGTGCGCGTTCGTGTGTGTGTTGGAGGAGGGGCTCTGTAAGGAACTCTGAAGGAAGGGGCAGATTTTTTTTTGGCTGCGTCGTTTCAAATTCTAGTGCACTCAAGCTGGTTTCTCCATTCTTACCTACCCTACCTTTAAGCACGTATTCTATATTATAAGTGTTTGCAATATGATACAATATACAGTTGATATCATGTAATATAAGATGGTGTTACCCATCCTAACCTCAGTGGAAACACACATTAGAAACACATGAAGCTTTTCAAGTGAGAGCCCAACAGGAGCAGCTGGCTAACAACATAACACTGCATCAGCGTCACTTAGCAACTCTCCTTCACCCGTTGTTTCTGAAGCTTATAGCCGGTCATGCTTCCAGTATTTATCAGCCAGTGTTCAGCTTTTGGGTATGCAAGATTATCACATTTTGTTTGTTAATATTAAAACTCTGAATTAAAGTACAAATAAATCATGTCCAACATTTAATCATTTTAAATATGAGGCGGTTTCACAACTCCTGTCCGTCGTTGGAATGTAGCTACTAGGCCAGGGGTGGCCAACCAATCAGAGGTAAAGAGCCAATAATTGTCCTGTGTTACTGCAAAGAGCCACATCATACAGTACACATGCGTATGTCCCCCGACCTCTCTCTCCTTCTCTCTTTTGCTCTCAGCCTTTCTGTGTGCTCCCTCACTCTCTTCCTCTATGTGCCCCTCTCTATCTCTCACACATACAAAATGAAAATCTAAAAATGAACAATAATTGACACACACACACTCACATACAGAAACACATACCTCCGCTCAGCCAGATTTCCTATAAATGTCACAGTCCATGCTATTGACAGAAATTGACTTAAACCTCTCCTACCAGTATTAAGACCAGAGGCCAGTTATAGTCAACCATTAATATTGTGTCTCACACAAACTCTCAGTTAAAAACATTTGAAAAAAGTAGTTATCTTACTATGCATGTTGCTTCTTGAAATGTGCAGAGGATGTGGAAGGGGCTCAAATGCATGAAAGGGCACATTTGCGATCTTTGCGACTTTTTTCTCCCTGTCTGTATCTCACACACAGATTAATGACAGTTATTTAAAAATAAATGAAAATAAATAAAGTGTATTTTTGTTAATTCTCCTCACATGACATCTCAACTTTTACCTAACCCTCTGACTGACAGAAGCTCTGCTGACAGAGATGCATTTTCTCTCTTTTTTATTTTTTTACCGCGAATCACCAAATTCGGGAGCCCTTCTGTGCCAGTTGCCAGCTTTCCGGGAGCAGGCCTTCTCACATACACATATACAACTGCAAATTGTTACCGTTTTGATTTGACAACATTATATTGAGTTATTACGGTTTTATCTGAGTTATATTTCTGCCAATCGGAAGCAGATCTCTCCCTTCACTGTCACATCGCGAGTGCAGTAAAGCCCGCCTCCAGTACTGCAGGATCTGCATTTTGATTGGCTAAAGCATTTCTTTGTCGAAAACTCTGTGTAACGATTGGGCTGGAACTTGTGTGTTGTTAACCCTTTGTGAACTGGGATACATATGCGCAAAAAAAAAAAAAAAACACAATTAAAATTCGATATGAACTGAGGAGCCGCATGAGACTGGGCAAAGAGCTGCATGCGGCTCGACAGCCGCGGGTTGGACACTCCTGTACTAGGCAAACGAAGATGACTTGTTACCAAAAGTAGATAAGGTAGATTAAGCGTTTTTATGAAGAGAGTATTGATACCACTCTTATACTCATACACTACATAGGCCTACATATGAAGCTGAAGATAGGGGATGATTAGCATGTCTTTGCTTAAATCTTTGCTTAGGCATTAAACAAATGTTCCTATGATCACCTCTAAATGTCACAATTCAACATGGTGTAGTTTGTTTGTGTCAAGCACACATGTGAATTTGACATTGAATTGCCTCCATTTTTCTGACACCAAGGACATTTCAAGCACATCTTTGTGCCGGTGAAAAAGTGTTGTGTCTGACGTTCAAAGCTAACAGATCTCACTGTCAACTCCTGCTATGCTTTCTCATATTTGAAAAAGACGAGTGAAAGTTATAATTCTATTAAATAAATGGAAACCGCAGAGATACTGCATATCTCACTTGTGTACAACACTGGTTGATTTGTGCATCAATTACATACACTAAGCCACGCTGCCTCAAAAGGGAATCAATCTGCAAACTCCGGCTCAGCAGGCTATTTTCTATTTCCACTGTCTGCTCTGTCAACATGACTGATATGTTAATCAGAGTATTATTTACGGTTGAATGTGGAAATCATTGATTAATGCAGCAGCTAGAATGTCACGCACAATGTGTCATCTGCAATCTTGTTTTATGGAAACACTGCATAAAAGTTAGGTTAAGCCATATTTGATAGCATTATAAATTGCTGTTTGTGATGACTGATTAGTCATCTTGCTTGCCAATTGAAAATTATACGTTTGTAATTTGTTTTTAATAACATGGTACAGTAACATATTGTCTTCATGGTACAACCCTGTAATTTGCATTAAGAAAAATGTGTCAAATCATTCCTATAATAATTTGCTTTATATATAACATCAGAGACACCTAAAATGGAATTATTTCTGCAAAGGAAGGAAGATTCAAAAGCAGCTTTGACTTATGTAATTTATTTTCCCACATTCAAAACATTGCATTAGCCTGTTTGAGATAATTATAATTGCCATGGGTCTCTCTAGTGGATCCAACAAAAGTCTCTTTACAAGGTCAGCAAAGAGCAGCTTGGTGGCCTGTAACCTGAAGCTATTTCTGATGTCCTCTTAGCCCTAATGACCCTAACCATAAATCACATTAAATGAAAAGAATACACAAAATAAACAGCACCAAAACAACAAAAAAGATCCAATGACAATATTTCATTAAAACACAATATGGAGAACAAGTGGAAAACTACCCATGACCCCTAAACCAGTGGAGACAAGAAAGAGCATCTCAAACACTCAGTCCACTTTAAGCCTACCCTGCCAGTATGAAATTATATAAAACAATGTATTGCTATCGGAGCGATGTTATGGCATTTTCTTACAATTATACCTAATTCACTGTTTACAAGCTCTCTTTCTTAAATGTCTCAGGAGACCACCTTATCAAGTTTTTACATTTACATCTTTAGTCTTATACTTAACATGAAAGAACATAACTTGATTAAACTAAGCCTGCCTTAAATCGGTCCCCTATTATACTGGTTTTCATCAATATATTACAGGTCTCAGATACAAAACATGTCTCTGAAGTGTTTGGCTCCAAATACCAAACAGATCATTGTAGCATCCCATCAACCCCTCTGTTTCAGCCCTGTTTCAAAAGTGCTGATTCTCTGTCTGTTACTTTAGATGAAAATAAGGAGCCACTCCCCTCTGAGAGATATTTGGTTCAAAATAACACAATGGTGCTCTAGGAGGAGATTCAGGTGATAAGGTGTGTGTGCGTGGGGGGGGGTTACCTTGGTTGGTTGGTGATTGGCTAATGGTTACACAAGCCAAAACATCGTTATGACATCATAAAGTGGCCAAAATCTGATCAGCTCATTTTCAGACAGGTTTATATATAAATGGATCAGGACAAAAAGAGAGAATATTTTGTCCCGAAACTTTCAGAGTCTCTTTACACAGAGGGGTCACATGTTGATGTATAAAATACAGGAAAAAGTGGATTTTGCACAATAGGTGACCTTTAACCCTCTATTGCATGACTTTTTATTTTGGGAGGAAAAAAATCTTTCACCATGTGTTTTAGGAGCTTAGGGGTCCCTGATATTATATCAATTATAAAATGTGACCCCCCCACATCCCTCAACCAGGGGTTGGTTTGTTGCCTTTAGATTTAGGTTAAGGGTAATGTTAAGGGTTTGGGTTAGGCATGTGTTGGTTATGGTTAAGGTTAGGATAAGTCTCCAGGAAATGCATGTAAGTCAATGTAATGTCCCCTGAAGTGATGTATACATGGTGTGTGTGGGTGTAGGTGTGTGCGTGTGTCTGTGTGTGTGTGTCTGTGTGAGTGTGCGTGTGTGTGTGGGTGTGTGTGTGTGTGTATGTGTGTGTGTCTGTATGTGTGTTTGTGTGTCTGTGTGTGTCTGTGTATGTGTCTTTGTGTGTGTGTGTGTATGTGTGTGTCTGTGTGTGTATGTATGTATGTGTGTGTCTGTCAATCAATCAATCAATGTTTATTTATATAGCCCAATATCACAAATGTTACATTTGTCTCAGTGGACTTTACAGTTTGTACAAAATATCAGTATGACAATACGACACCCTCTGTCCTTAGACCCTCACATCGTACAAGGAAAAACTTCCGAAGAAAACCCACAGTTTAAAGGGAAAAATGGGAGAAACCTCAGGGAGAGCAACAGAGGAGGGATCCCTCTCCCAGGACGGACAGACGTGCAATAGATGCCGTGTGTAAATTGAAAAGATAATACATTTGCAACATAGGTAGTCCAAATGTTTGGAAATGCATGTGTGTATAATAGGAAGATGAATCCACGAGGATATCCATCCAGGACCTATGATCCAGGACCACAGCCACGACTCAAGATCCAGGACAGAGGAGCGCAGGATCATCCATGACTCCGGATCCCGGCGTATACAGACACCAAAAAGAAAGACATTTGGGGAAGCTGGGTTAATCGGAACATGAGAGTACACAGGTATAGACAGAGAGAAGGAAGAAGTAAGATGTCCCCCGACAAACTAAGCCTATATCAGCAAAACTAGGGGCTGAATCTAATCAGCCCTAACTATAAGCTTTATCAAAAAGGAAGGTCTTAAGCGCACTCTTAAAAACGGATAGGGTGTCTGCCGCCCGAACACAAACTGGAAGCTGATTCCACAAATGTGGAGCTTGATAAGAAAAGGCTCTGGCTCCCATTGCACTTTTAGAGACTCTAGGAACAACCAACAACCCTGCATTCTTGGAACGCAATGCCCTTGTAGGACAGTAGGGTATAATGAGTTCTTTAAGGTAAGATGGCGCCTGCCCATTAAGGGCTTTGTAGGCGAGAAGAAGAATTTTAAATTCTATCCTGTGTTCTATAGGGAGCCAGTGTAAGGCAGCCAGAACAGGAGTAATGTGGTCCCTTTTCCTAACTCTGGTTAGTACACGAGCTGCAGCATTTTGAATCAGCTGAAGCGACTTGACTGACTTCTTAGTACACCCTGATAATAAAGAGTTACAATAATCCAGCCTTGAAGTAACAAATGCATGGACTAGTTTCTCTGCATCGTTTTGAGGCAAGATATGCCTGATTTTTGCAATGTTACGTAGATGGAAGTAGGCGGTCCTTGAAATTGATTTTATGTGGGCGTTAAAGGATAAATCCTGATCAAATATAACACCAAGATTCCTTACAGTCTCACTGGAGGCCAAATTAATGCCATCCATGGTTAATATATCCTTAGATAATTTGTTTCGTAGATTCTTCGGGCCAAGTACAATAACTTCAGTTTTGGTCGTGTTTAACATCAAAAAGTTTAAGGTCATCCACGTTTTTAAGTCCTTAAGGCAGTCTTGAATTTTATTTAGATGATTAATTTCATCAGGCTTGATTGATAAATATAGTTGAGTATCATCCGCATAACAATGAAAATGTACAGAATGATTCCTTATAATATTGCCTAACGGAAGCATATATAATGTGAACAAAATAGGTCCGAGCACTGAGCCCTGTGGCACTCCATGGCTAACTTTGGTTTGCGTGGAAGATTCATCGTTGACACGTACAAACTGAGAGCGTTCAGATAGATAGGACCTAAACCAGTCTAAAGCAGTTCCCTGTATGCCAACTAAGTGCTCTAGTCTTTGCAATAAGATATCATGGTCGATAGTATCAAATGCAGCACTGAGATCGAGCAAAACAAGAATAGAGACACGTCCCTTGTCAGAGGCTATTAGAATGTCATTTGTGACTTTAACCAGAGCTGTCTCTGTGCTATGATGTGTTCTAAAGCCAGACTGAAAATCTTCAAATAAATCATTGTTTTTTAAGTAATCACACAGCTGTTTTGCGACCGCTTTCTCAAGAATTTTTGAGAGGAACGGAAGATTGGAAATAGGTCTATAATTGGCTAAAACCTCTGGATCGAGGTTGTGCTTTTTAAGAAGCGGTTTTATCACTGCTACTTTGAATGATTGTGGAACATAGCCTGATAATAAAGACATATTCATAATATTTAATAAATAAGTGCTAATTAATGGAAAAACTTCCTTCAACAGCTTAGTTGGAATTGGGTCTAACATACACGTTGATGGTTTAGAAGAGAGAATCATTGCATTTAATTGTTCAAGGTTTATGGCTGAAAAGCATTCTAGTTTACTATCTAGTGTAATATTAGAACTTAAGTTTCCGGGAGCTGTTGATAACACTATACTGGTCAAAGGCAAGAGGTCATTAATTTTGTTTCTAAGAGTAACAATTTTATCATTAAAAAAGCACATAAAATCATTACTACTGAGTGCTATGGGAATAGAAGGCTCAATCGAGCTATGGCTCTCTGTCAGCCTGGCTACAGTGCTGAAAAGAAATCTTGCATTATTCGTATTCTCATCTATTAATGAAGAGTAGTAGGCTGCTCTCGCTTTACGCAGTGCTTTCTTATATTCATTGAGAGTAATATGCCAAATTAAACGAGATTCTTCAAGTTTAGTGGAACGCCATATCCTTTCAAGTTGTCTCGACTTTTGCTTTATTTTGCGGGTTTCGGCATTATGCCATGGAGCTAATCTATGTTGTTTTATTTTCTTCTTTTTCAAAGGAGCAACAGAGTCTAATTGTATTCGCAGCGCATCTGTAGCACTATCAACAACATGATCAATTTGGGGTGGTGTACATTTTGTATAAGTTTCCTCCCTTACATGCAGACATGCTATCGAGTTAAGTATTGGTGGAATCTCTTCCTTAAATTTGGCTATAGCACTAACAGATAGGTTTCTGCTGCAGGAGCTTTTGACTAATGCTTTGTAGTCTCGTAACAGTACTTCAAAAGTTACTAAGAAATGGTCGGATAAAGCAGGATTATGCGGTTCGACTAATAGTTGCTCAATTTCAATACCATAAGTCAGAACAAGGTCGAGAGTGTGATTATAGCAGTGGGTTGGTTTATTTACACTCTGACAAAAACCAACAGAATCTAATATAGAGTTAAATGCAACAGTAAGGCTATTTTTATCATCGTCAACATGAATATTAAAGTCACCTACGATAATTACTTTATCTGTTTTAAGAACCAAAGTTGATAAAAACTCAGAGAATTCAGATAAGAATTCTGAATAAGGACCTGGTGCACGGTACACTGTAACAAATAAGATTGGCTGCAAAGTTTTCCAGGTCGGATGCGTAAGACTAAAAACGAGACTTTCAAAGGAGGTATAATTTAATTTTGGTTTAGTATTGATAAGTAAACTTGAGTCTGTGTGTGTTTCTCTGTGTGTGTGTGTGTGTCTGTGTGTGTATGGGTGTGTATGTGTGTGTGTGTCTGTGTGTCTCTGTGTGTGCCTGTGTGTGTGTGTGTGTGTGCATGTGACTGTGTCTATGTGTGTGAGTCTATGTATGTGTGTCTATGTGTGTGTGTCTATGTGTGTGTGTCTGTGTGCCTAACCCTATCTTGACCTTCACTGTCCTCACGTTCAGACGGAATAGCCCTAACAGCCTGATCGTGTCCCTTCTGCCCATAACATGTGTTGGGGTCCATTTCCTGTAAATATCAGTAGATGTAAAAAAGGTTTATCATTTTACAGCTGAGCACATTTGCACACTTGCATGATATTGCCTGGAAAAAAGTGGTCCAAGCGGCACAGTGTTGCCCTGAGGCAATGAACAAAATAATAAGTCTTTAAACAATCAAATATACTTTTTTACATATTCATGCACATGCATGTATTTTTTTAAGTTGTGTACATTTCTAATATGTTAAAAAGTTAAATGTATCTTACCAAGTGGTGGCCCTGAGTCCCCTGCAGCTTTGCTTGCAGAAAGGACTGCTCCACCCCCAGACAAAATGCCACACCCATATAATTCCCTTCTTTTATTGGACACCAGCATGTCAGGTGACATTGTGTATATTTAAAAAAAAAAATATATATATTTAGAGGGCCAGTGTGAGGTCAAAAAAAGTGGTTTGTTGCCTGAGGGCAACAGTATGCCATAGAGGGTGTATTTGTGTTTTCCATAGTAGTTTCTGTATACATTTGTTTATAGGGACCATCCTAATCAAGGTTAATAGCAATAGACTATCTTTTGCATTAATGCAACATTGCTGTTTTTGATAAAGAAGATTCCTCACATTTAGCTTTGCTGTCATTTCTTACATCATTCTTAATTTATGATGCTGTATATCAGAGCAGTCATGTTTTAAATATGTCCTGAGGTCAGAGTTGAGAGCCATCACCAGGACACATGACAGGTGTGTGTCCATCCAATCCAATCCAACTTTATTTATATAGCACTTTAAAACCTTCAGACCAAAGTGCTGTACAGAGAGATAAGCTCACACAACATAATATAAATACATTTAAAATACAAGATACAAACACAAAACAAACCAGAATAAACGTAATAATTATTAATAATTATGTGTCTGCAAGTGCCTCACTGTTAATCCTTTATGAGCATACATCAATATGAATATGGTATATGAAAACATACCAGAAGTGATTAAAAAAAAACCTGTTGACTCTGGTCTTGTCATCCACAGCTTATTTCTTTCTTCCACTCCACCGAGATATTACAACATGCCAGGAGTCAAAGACCTCTGGCCGGCTGCACTATTACTCAGAGTGTAACTGTCAATGTTCATATCCAGTATTTTCTCTTCCTCTCATTCCTTTCTCTTTAATCTTCTGAGCAGCAATGATCTAATTGAGATTGACCTCTGTTACCACCACCTTCGCATGTTGCTTCTCCATGAAGATTAGTGTGCAGTATATCCAAACACCATTGACATGAGAACACACGCACCGCTAGATATGATATCTCTCGGGCCTAGCTGTAAAATCACTGCATCCATATCACTAACGTCATAATCAAGAAATGACCACCAGTGCGTGATTCAAAACAATTACACACTCACTAGGTCTATACAGTGTTTGTACCTAGGCCGACTTTGATCTTGTCTTATCTGCTTAGCATTTTGGGCAGAGAGAGCTGGTGAGTTTTTCAACATATCAATCTCCTTTGTTCATTTTTCTCACTGATGGCAGCAGAGATATTTGGCTTCCTGTTTTGGTTTTGTTGCAGGCTGTAACAATAAGCGTCCTCCTTTGTAATTGATTTGTCTGGGGAGAATAAAAGAATGATTGTGCATGCACAGTCCTTTCTACAAATAAGTGCTAACCAGTCAAATGTATTGTGGCTCGCTAAGGTAATGTATTACCTAATTAATGATTTACCTAAACATTTTCCAATGCAGTTTATCTTTGTGCGTACTGGCAGTGTTTTGCTCTAATGACTCACAGCCACTGCAGAGAAATACAGAACAAGAAGGATATAAACAATGTTATACATTTATTTATTTTTCTGTGTGTGATTGACATTCTGCATAACTTACCTCACAGCTGTCAATCCAGCTGTCAATCTTTGTTATACCCAGTGAACACCAGCGAATCAGCACTATGGCTGGACCAAAAGGATATAGCTTCACCCTTCTACATCCTGGCTGGGCCTAACATATTGCTTATATTTATGATTGCACACAATACAAACCAGTGATATCTTTCATTTTGATAAACTGAAAGGTTCAGTATGCTTGTGTTTTACTATGTTGCACATGATGTCAACCAAACTCTTCTGAATGAAAGTTAAGATAAGATCAGATGTTCTCGGTTTGCAAAGAAGCAAAACAGCAGAGGAGATGTAGCTGGCCGTGGCCCTGTGTGTTCTGTATCGAGGAGCAGTGCATCTCCTGTCAGAGGGCTTAGAGCAGATCCTGAGGTCGTGAGTTGAGTCGATCTTACTTTCTTCCTTCACCATCCTCCGCTCATAGAGCTGCTGGAGGATTGAGCACTGCTCCTCCTTTGGCTTCCAGGGTGATCCCCCTCCACAGTTACTCTCTGAAAGCTTGCCGTATAGAACCAGAAAGAAAAAGGTGAGGAGGGTCTCTACTGTATATGGAAGATGTCAAAGTTGCAGAGGATGAAAGGGGCTACATCCAAGAGCCTCAGCCTCTAATGAAGTACAGTAAGTTCCAATGCCAGCCTCTTTTGTAGATCGTTTTTTATTTTGTTGTTGAAGAAAAATACATAGTGGAAAATATATTTCGCCAGGAGCCTACCCTAAAGTATAGTTCTGATAAAGGAAAAGTTGTGACTTCCATCTCAACTCACATTTTCTTCAAAGTTTAAACATGTTCTGTGGTTGTATAGCTCCTCCAATGACCTCGCTCTTACAGCTACATATTTTCCACCCAGGATGCTATATGTGGCTGTGGTGTGATAGTTATGCTGCTGACATGTTCTGTTATGGTTATCTTGCCAGCCTACATTTCCCAGTGCCCACGCATGACAGCTCCGTTAATGGTTTCACAAATGTACAGCACCATATCTTCAGGATTAAGGGTACATCTCATAGGGTTTGTAATTGATGGCAATATCAAAGAAACGCAAGATACTGTGGATGTTAAACAGTGGGCATTCGATATGGAGATACGATCTGTCTTGTGTTGTCCCCAAGTGACAAGGTCATATATTTCTTTCTTGTCTTTTCTTCTCTTTTCTTCTCTTGTCTTTTCTTCTCTTGTCTTCTCTTGTCTGGTCTTCTCTTCTTGTCTCTTCTCACAGCCAACATGTCACCCTTTTCAGTGATTTACTGACTCCTCACACATTTGCTCAGTGACATTAATTTTGAAAAGTGACAAGCAACAAATCAAACTTTTTATCTGGGGTATCAAAGAAAATCTCATTGAATGTGTGCAGACTTGATCAATATGTATATTAACATATGATGGCCTCAAAGCATCTCCTTGAAAAACCAAATAGAGCTTTGAATAGTAAAACTTCAACATTGCCTCTCTTCTGTGTTTGTAAATGAAATGTAACTGTGGAAGCACACAGGATGATATTTTAGACCCGGGAGGCTGCTCCTTTGAATGATGATGATATTTCAAATTCAGACTTTTTACATGCTAATAATATGGAATAAGGTGTTTATTATCAGTCTAACAACTGCATCATTGTGATTAATCTGGTGGATTAAGGCACTGATTCCAATTCAAAACAGGAAATTGGATTAAATTCACCCCAATACCTTTTTTTAAAGACGTTATCCTCTCAGGGAAGGGGACTGTGACAGAGGCCAGGCTGTATTTCTGCAATATGGCCACTGCAGCACCATGATCAAAAACTCTCTTAAATGTGAAATGATACTTACACAGTTGGCAAGAGTATCATGTTGCTAGCCTACTTCTAGTGAGTCCTCACATCATAAGATTAGTGATCTGATTTCATGCTTTTCTCCTCTCCTCCACTCATTCTCCTCTCCTTAGTTTCCTTTCCTCCTGCTTTCCTCTATAGCCAGTGCTAACTAATGTACCATCATATAGCTTGTTGAGGCAGAACCTGGGCAGGTGAGAAAACGATTACAGTTATGACTTATATTAACATGCAATGCTCTATAGAATGTGCATTATTTGTTGCCATAATCCCTTAGATGAGGATGCTTATGTGCCCTGGGCTCTGACCTGAAAGACTGTAGCATTTGACACGTACAGTATGTGTAGTGGGCCTCATCTCATGACTGTACCAGTGATGGGTGTAACCTCAGTTTTAATGCCATACTCCATAATTCAGCCAGTCATCTAAATTATATACAGATTGTTGCAAGATTTTGACTTTTGCTGAACACTGAAATCCTTTTTGGAGCTGTCATAATGCATCGTTACTCAAAATAGAGATAAGTCACTGTTGGCAAACAATATGATTTAACAAACCTTTTACATCTCCATCTTACATAACCACCGCATCTAGCTGCCATGTTTAGCTTTGTAAAAATAACTCTGTCAACCATTTTGGGAATGGAAATCTCTGTAATTCGTTAAATCAGTGAATAATACAAGCTGTAGCATTGTAGTGATAACATAATAACACGTTGCTACAGTTCTGTGGTAGTTCTATTCTTCTGGTGAAGCATGGCCTTTGAGCCAGAGAGATTTGAGATAAATGTTTAAAGACAAACCTCTCTTAGGTTGAACACACAGTTTAGCAATAGAACCAGACATGCGTGCATTGGTGAGGACTAAACTTCACCCTGAATGACAAAATATCTCAAGAGGGGGTGTTTGCTCCAAGGACGGTGGGTGATCAAAGGCCTTCTTTAGCTGACATCGTCAAACCTCTGACTCACTAAAACAGGTCTGTAATCATTCAGCTCGATGCTGCAGGGACTATGCAGAATTATGTATATTGCTGTTCTTTTTTACTGACTGTTTTTAATCATAACTGCGGTGTTAACTTTTAAGACATTACATTCAGTCATCTCTCAATCCACAAGAGTGAAAGACAGATGTTTCCCTTTTTTAGTTAACAAAGCTTTCCTCAAGCCTGCTGGTACACACATCCAATATTTGTTATTTAGCTGGCGTTAGATTTTCAAACTGGGAAAATGCAAAGCCTTTGTTGACTGTGTCTAGAAAAGAGGAAAACACATTCAGAAATAACTTTTCATTACATGCTTGGTTAGGTTTGCATGAAGAAACTGGAGCCATCTGGCATGAAGATCCTGTATGTGTTAAGGCATTGTACTAACGTGGAGCTGGCCCTTTATACATTTGCGACTTCAATCACAAATCATTAGCGCTTTGCCAGCGGCTCAGGGGTACATGAGTGGCAAGTTAAACTAATCCATCCGGGGCTTTTATGAGCAGTACATTAGGCAGGCCAGAGAATATTCTCAGACAACACGCTCCGTCTCCTCTCTGACCACCAGCTCTCTCCCCGTGGTGGAAAGTGAGGGATCTGAGAGGAGAATGAACAGATATAAAAACTAATTTGTTCCTGTGCCCAACGCGATTTGTAATGCCAGGAAGTAATGCATGTGGGTACTGACCACTTGCAGTGCGTCGCCTCTGTACTACTTACATGCAAAAGCTTTTAAAGATGTACACTAGTATTTGAGTGATGTCCTAAATAGCAACTATATTATACTTTATTTGGGGATTTTGGGGGGGCTTTTTCTGATCAAGTGTTTATTCTTAAAAATCTAAAACTATTTTCACTGTACTTTGGAATGTTTGTACCACCACATGATGAGCCTGTAAAAAAATGTTAACTACTAAACAACAAACATTGAAAGAGCAGGACTTAGTGAGGAGCAACAACTAAATACAATTTCAGAACTTGTGTGTGTGGGTGTGTGTGTGTGTGTGTGTGAGTGTGTGTGTGTGAGTGTGTGGTGGGGTGTATGGTGGGTGGGGGTTAGTAAAAGAGAAAGAGAAGGAGAAACACATCTAGCTGTCTTTCACTGTTGGCTTGGTCAGAATCAAAACAACCTACAAATCAATGACCGAAAAACAAAAAAATAAAAAACATACAAGAAATAGAGCAAGACATGAACAGCCAATCAGAGGGAGAAAAGAGGGAGCACAAGAGACGGACAGAGAGTTTATTAGTCGCTGTCAAAAATATAACTTACCGCAGGAACTCCTAAGAAACTTGGAGGAATAAAAAATGTAAAAATAGAAAACCCAACCCCGGCTTTCATTCACTGAGGACATTTCCTATTCCAACTCAGCAGTCCATCAGGGAGCATCTGAATAGATATTACTGGAAATATTATACTGACATGAGCGAGTAATTCTTAAACAACGCATTAACATACGGTATGGGAGGAAATCCTATCATCTCTAGCAGGACCGCTAAATCTGCATGTGCCACGATAAAACCTGAGACCAATCCTTTAAAAAAAACCATTGTTCTACTATTATCTTGCTTTGTGTGTCTGCCCTGCACACGTGTGTGTTTGTCCACCTTGTGCAAGGAACGGCTATGTTGCATCTCCAGAATTGCCGTAATTTCCCCTCATGAGTCTTTTCATCATGGGGGGAAATAGTGGGTATTTAACCATCACTTTGCCTGCACTGTGTGTCTCAACCTATTAACTAGCAGCTTAGATATAACACAGCGCACCTCAATTACTAGGTGCCACAACCCATTGCCTGACAACATAACATATTAGACAGCTTAGCTCACTTATACGTGTCTGAATTTATTGCCAGTCTCTTACGATATAGAGGATCATTTGGTATCTGCTTGGCTTGTTAGGTATTTATTTGCTTCTAGAGGTAGCATTTAGCTAATGAAGAAAGAGAGAGTCTGAGCTAGGAGACAAGCAAGGTATTCATTCTGTCTTTATCCAGCTCACTGTCTTTACGTTCATTACTGATCGACACACTATAAATAAAAGGGCTAATGATGGGAGGATATCGACACAATCTGTAGGTGTGAAGTGTCACTATTTTACTTTTGTTTATTTGCATTCAGTCAGGTAGTATTATGTTATAAATGATTTGTTCTCAATACCTTTTTAGATCATGGGATACTTAGCAAAGTATTGTGGTACATTTCCCTCATAAAGATACATTCAGTTATGTTAGGCGCACTTAAGATAGCTACAGTAGTGGTGTCAGGATCACGTTTTTTTAAAGAGAAAACATGTCTCTGATGGAATGTTACAACAAAAAATGTACAATTGTACTGTGATGTTTAAGAGTGGTGGTCATTGGTCAAAAAAGATATTTGGCTGAGTGCATCCACCGGCTGCAGGCAGACACTTTGGCCTGACATCAAGTATACTTATGAAGGTTAATTGGTGACAGCTGGTATGACCTGCCACAGCAACATTTGTCTTCTTAACTGTTCAAAACGCCAGCCAGCACCAGCCATTGGAAGAAAGAGATAGTCTGAGTGTTGTACATTTTCACATTCACACATTCTAATTGTCGCTCCCATATGCAGTGATAATCTGTACTGTCGGCTTAGAGGAGAGCAGAGCTGCAACACTGCTGTGTTTTATCTCGGCCTGAGAGAGTACAGTAGAGAATAACTGATTTGATCACATTTATTTTCTTGAGCAGATTCGGGCATATGAAATAAAGTCTGATCCTTAGGATCTGTCACGATCTGTCTTTGTGGTGTTTTGTCTTGTCTATATCTGTTTTTGGTTTTCTGTCTGCGTTGTGTTTTGTCTTGTTTGGATTTGTCTGTGGTTCCCTGTCGTTAGTTTCCCTGGTGTGTCTGATTACCCGATTGTGTTCACCTATGGCCCCTGTGTTTTCTCCTCCCTCCTCACCTGTGTCTTGTTTGTGTGATTAGTCTTGTGTGTATTTAAGTTCTGGTTTTTCTGTCTGTCTTTGTCGGTTCGTCTTTTGTCATGACTAGTTCGTCGGTGAGTGTTCTGTTTTGTCTTTGTTGTTCACCTAGCCTTGAAATAAAGGAATTTGCACTTTAATCTGCATTTGGGTCCTACCTGCTTCACACACCGTGACAGGATCGGCTTGAGACTACGCCGAGGTAAAACTACAGTCCTGCAAAACATCCTAACTTTATGAAGGTTATAATGTTGAGTTTTCTTGAAACAGTTATAGAGAGGATTTGATTGCACTTTATGGTCATTTAGAGGCAGTTCTTCGTAGTGCTGCTATATTGTATCATGACAGCGAGATTGGACCTTTCAGCGTAATGCAATTCAACTCCACACAGCAACACAAGACGCAATGAAAGCCACCAAAATGTATAGACAGTAATAATGTTTGATCTTTACAAAACTGAAACGCAAACCTTTATTAAAGTAAATTACTGGTGTTGTATAAGGCTGTATTGAAGTAAACTGATTTTATAAAAGAATAATGTGTACCGAATTGATACAATAGGCTTGATTAAGACATTTTATATATTAAATTATATAACAATGGCACATATCTTTAATGCAACCACTTATACAACAAGTGTTTCTGCAATATTTTATATTTGCTTTGTTGTCTACTAAAAGGTGATACATGATTTTAATGTCATTGTTTGACTAACAATGACATTAAAATCAGTGTTTACAAACGCAAGATATGCTAAACTCAAAGTCTTACCAATGTAATTAGTGTGACATATCTTAATATTCCAAACCGAACCATAAAGTGATATGATTAAATGATAATTAAGATTAAAAGGTAGTGGCTCATATGCATCCTTATTCTCGACACACACACACACGCACACGCACACACACACACACACACAGTGGTCCGGTTTAGCTTCAGTGTTGCCTTAAGCAAATGAGAAATAGAGACAATGAGGTTGGGGGAAGTCAACGGCAATGACGAGGAGGGTTAGGCAAAGAGAAAAGCTCAGAGGGAGAGATGGAGAGGAAGAGTGAGTGTGAAGAGCAAATGGCGAGGGTTGAATAAAGCTTCCGGGCCCCAAAAGGCCGAGCTCTCAGACATTTTAATCAATAACCGCAGCTCTATCAAAGGACGCCTGATAGGCCAGAGACAGAGGGATTGTTCTGCACTCACTGCCTCACCCCTAAGGAGTGACTCAACACTCTGGGACAGGGTGAGGAGGAATTTGGCGGCAGAGACAGATGGATGATGAGAATGACAAGGAATAGGGAAAGGACAGATAGCACGGCAGAGGGAGGCAGAACAGAGCCGACAATAGAGACACATTTATAGAGACACAGGGAGGCAGAAGAGGGCGAAATATTTCTGATAGATATTCTGTGTTTGTGTGTGTGTGTGTGTGTGGCTCTTATCTGAAAGTGGATCACTGATAAAGAGATGAGGGGGGGTGGAGTAAAGTATGTGTGCAAAGGCCTGGTGTGTCCTTAAAGGTCCTGACACACAGTCTATTTTGGCCGTCGATAGATGTCTGGGCTTCGATGAGCGTCCTGTCGCCCTACTACTCAGATTAGTGTGTCCCGCACCGTTGTGTCTTTTTGGCCGTGCCGGCACTTTCCGCCGCTGTCGGTAAAATAAATCACTCTGATTGGTTGTTCAGCTTAGCGAATCAGTGCATGAGAAGCGAAACGGAAGTCAAGAAGGCACACACAGGCGGCTATTATTTTTCATTTTCCAGTACCGCACTAAACATGTTTTTGAAACAGTCTGTGATGGACGAGAGTGAAAATGGAACGCACGCTATTTGTTGTTTTTTTATCACGCAGTCTGTCTTCCAGTTGCCTCTTTTGAATGACGAATACACACTACCGCCGCCTGCTGGTAAGGAGAGTTATTGCCACTCACGCATGCGCAGTTCGTACGTGCTACTTGGCCGTCGGCTGAAGTCTTTGCGGTGTGTTCCAGTGCGACTGTTTGGCTAAGACGCAGGAGACGTGAGGCGACACAACAGTCGTGTTCCGTCGGGACGTGTTCTTTGGTGTCAGTTTGGTGTGTAGGGACCTTTACATGCACTAATGCTAATAAAACTCAAAAATAAATTATTCGTAACATTACATTTAACCAACCTCATTCGATAAGTTGTTCAGGTTATAAAGCTTGTTTTGAAAAAATAATGTGGAAATGAGTAGGGGGATAAAAAGGTATGAAGTGTATACCTTAACTTTGGTTTTTATCCATTAATCTAAATATTTGCGCCGTTATTGTTTTCCCCTTAGTGTTCTCCAACTGTTCATCCAATAACAATTCTGCAATGTATATAAAAGAGCTGCCAACACTTATATGTTAACCCTCATTTGTTATATTTAAATATGTGTGACTAACCGTGGGGATGCATATTATATATTTGTGTTTGGTCAGTGGCGAGCCGTGACTTTTATACCTAGGCCCTCTGACCCCCCTTTCCTCGAAAAAAAAGAAGAGATATTACGTCACAGCCATAGACTGTATATGTCGGCAACTCTGCAGAATCCTATGGGTGACGTCACGGACCCTACGTCCATTTATATATACAGTCTATGGGTGCAAAACGCATCAATGACAGCGACCCTCTACCACACAGAACAACACCATTTATATAAACACCTATCATGACAGGGCACCCACAGCCAAGTAACAATTACAAATGAATTAAGTCGGCACGGCGGCCCACATTGAAAATGACTTAGGCCTACCTTTGATGATCAAATCACTGAAACACAAAGTCCATCCTCCTGTCCTTTTGGATGAAGCACTTGATGGCGGGTCATGCAGCTGATCCTTTGCCACTCCAGTTTATCATTGTAACTCAATCTTGAAAATGACTCGGTTAATAATTTCGCAACGATGTCATCACTATCACTGAAGTGAGCCATCATGAACGAAATCTATCGTTTAGATTTATGATTCGAAAATAATAAAAGTAGGGCAGACATGTGGATATTATCCGGCTGAACAAAACGGGCATTTATCTAACAGGTTCGTTTTCCACAGACCTTATTTCCAGCTATTTTCCAAAACCCTATGGAGAAATCCCGTTGCTTTCTGTCGAGGGAATCCGAGCGCGGTTTACTTCCGGGTTTTAGGACGCGTCACTGCACCACTTGCAGAGACCTCACAGCGGGCGGAACTTGTCATAAAGTCCGCGAAAATAAAGCCCACCCATTTAAAGGGAAGATATGATTGGTCAATTGTACTGTCATTTCACATTACTCTCTCGTTGAGTTACTATAGCTGGCCCTCTGTGAATGTAGAGCGGGACCAACAAGCTCTCCCGTCTTCACATAACTCGCAGAGACGGCATTTAACCCTTCACATTCCAACAGAAACTGAACAGGCAGATTCGAAGGATGTATTTCTTTGGAAATATTATTTTAAATACAATTAAATCAAGTTATTTTGGTAAAACTAATGAAAAATGTAACAACAAAAACATATACATTTTTTTTTTTTTTAAATATGTTTTTTTTTTTATGTTTTCAAATATTATTTCTTAGAATATTTTAGGCCCTCACAGAGGGCCTAGAGGGCCCTGACGGCTCGCCACTGTGTTTGGTTTTAGTGAGCACAGCTAAGTAAATGATTAAGGACTGGCTTACCTAAAGCCAGTTGAGTAGCACTTGAAATGTTTGGCTCTATGAAACCTGATGTACTTATATGATTCTGTTTTCTTCAAGGTTGTGTCTTCCTGGTCGAATGTACTTATTGTAAGTCGCTTTGGATAAAAGCGTCAGCTAAATGCAATGTAATGTAATGAGGATTCTTTGTTTCAATCCAACATTTGTGGCTGAACCAGGTTCTTAAGCTTTATAAAAATGCATGCACATAAATCAGTACAGCCAATATATTACATATTTTAGCCTGTGCAATTTAGGTTGGGCAATACAGAATAACATAATTTAATATGCTGGATTATATGTTACGGGGCAATATCTCAATCTCAATCTCAATCTCAATCTTTATTTATTTATATAGCACATTTAAAACAACCTTCAGTTGACCAAAGTGCTGTACAGGCAGTAACTACAATAATTTAAAACATAATAAAAAGCACAATAACTAGAAACATATACAAAAATAAAAAACACATACAAATATAAAAATGTAATGTTCAACTAGTATTAAAAGCCAGTGCAAAGAGGTGAGTTTTTAGCTGAGATTTAAAAAGTTCAATAGACTCAGCAGTCCGGATATGTGCTGGGAGGCTGTTCCACAGTCTGGGAGCTGTCAAGTTTACAAGAATATCAGTTTACTGTATACATTTATACAACCACAAAGAAGTCTGTAAGAACAGGGAGGTTTAGTTAAAAAAAATTAACCATGCTGTATAACAACATTATCACCTTTTTCTAAAGTCTATTTGAGATGTCCATATATTGTTATGTACAACATTTTCTCGCTATATAGTTAGCTGCTTGTTTGCATCCGGAAACATGTCTATCTGATTAATCGAATAAATGTATACCTTAAAAAAATCTAAGATGTCCCGTAATGCATGTCCCTCAGAGACATTTCTTAGAGAATGTACTTGAACAGTTATAGCGACTTTTAACCCATTTAATGGAAACATGGACATTTGAATGTTGTTTTAAGACTCTATCATTTTCTAAATTGCCTGCAATGGTCTAATGCATGAAGAGACACAACTACCTGGTTACATACTTACACATTATAGAAAGATCGTTGACACACTTTCATCTTCACTTCTCCTTTCATGGTATCGTTATCTCCTTATCCCCATGTGACTGTTTTTGTTTTGAGAAACTCCCTGATGATGCTAGGAGCTGGAGGCAGACATCCAGCAGAGACTAACATCATTGATGCTATGAAGAAGTGACTCATGACCTTTACCACCTTACCTCTCCTCCCCCTCCTCTCATGTTTGTTACCCGTCAGTTTGCCAAAATAGTGACTTAAAGAGAAATGAAGCAACCCTGAGAGAAAATAATTCAGCTAAAACCGGAGTCGGAGCCACGGTTTGGTTCCTGGAGGGAGACATGCAGCTCTGTAACTCTCCAAGGATTCGGAGTGTGACGTGTTTTCAAGAACCACGTGCTAAACATTGTAACGCTCCAAGCACTTAAAATTCTTTCTGTTTAAACTCTGCAACCCACTGTGCCTGTTTCTCTTTATTAGTATGTGTGAGACTGAAACCCCCAGTAGTTAAAATGCACACAGCTCATCTGGATATGTGTGTGGACGTTTGAATGAGAAGTGATTAATTGCTCAGTTTTGCACCCCACAGTTACAGTGCCAGCGAACACTGCTGTGTGCATGTACACATGATTGTGCATTTACGGTGTCATGTGAGGTGCAGGGGTGGGTACATTTGTGACTTGTCCAAGTTCTTTCATCAATCTACACTGAAAAATCCCAGTTCAACTCACATTACTAATAATTAATGGATAATAATCTCATTTATCTGCAGTGTCATGTCTTCCTTTTCATTATCAGAGCTGTAATGTGTAATTAAAACATACGAAACCCTGCGTGCCAGCCATAAATTCAAAAATATGCTCTAAAAGGTCTCGGTAAAGTGGCATTTGAATTTGGAATGATTGTGATTGCAATTAAACACTCCTCATTTGAATTGTGTAACCCTTTTTACATGAACCCAATCAGGCAGTAATTGTAAATGCTAAACCTGAATTTCACACTTTGTTAGAATAAAAAATAACTCTTCTTGACAAATATTTGACCAAAAAAATCGTTTTTAGTTATATTTTTGACATGATAGATTTCCCAATAAAAAATCTGACTAAAAAAAACCGGTCTGCCTCCTTCCTGTCATCTCCTATCAGAGATACATGCCTCTCAGCAGAGTGCATCCCTTTGCTACATGCAATTGTGAAGGTGTTTGTTCCACATGTCAGAATCTCACTAAAAGCTCATTATTTCCTCCATGCTCCATTACCAGCAGGTTTCACATCAAGAGTTGCACACATTCATCAGTGTGTCTAAATCTAAGCCTCTTCCTAACAGAGCGTCCACACTACAGCTTCAAAAAAAGCTTGGAGCTGGGCGTGTCTGAAGCTTGGGGATTTTATTCAAGCGACGCGACCAACAACCAATCACATGAATCTCCCGCCCCCGACATACAAAGCAAAAAACCCGGGGATTTTATGGGAGCAATATATATATATATATATATATATATATATATATAATAATATATATAATAATATATAATATAATATATATATATATATATATATATATATATATAAACTCCCCAAACAGGCGAAAACCTATGGAGGACGGAACATGACTTAAGTATAAATAAATAAATGTATGAAGAAATACAGGAATAAATAAATAAATACGTAAATAAATAAATAAATACAGGAATAAATAAATACAGGAATAAATAAATGACGAAATAAATACAGAAATAAATAAATGTTGAAATTAATACACAAATAAATAAATAAAAGAATAAATGCATAAATAAATGCATAAATAAATATGGAAATAAATACATCAATGTATAAATAAATAAATAAAAGTCGAAAATAAAACAGAACACACGTTATTATATATCTTTCATTTATTTCTACATTTACGCAACATACATTTATTTATTTATGTATTTATGTGTCCGTATGCTAATGAGGTGGGCGGTCCTAACCTCAGTCTGAAGCAGGATTGGTTACAGGAGTGTGTGATCATTTCTGGCAGAGGGCTCTACTACTAACGCCTGGATAACCGCGCTGATTCGAATGCAGGAGCTGTACTGTTTAGCCCTTATCTTTATACATCCATGGTTTATCCACAGTTGTAAGGTTTATTTATGGATATTGATTTAAGAGCCATTGGAGATCATTTACGATCATTAGCGGACCATTTAGAGAACGGAGAACCAAAAGACTATGTCCAGTTTCGTGTGGAACGATGTATAGAGGACTTGGCTCAGCTCGACATGATGTGACTTGCCACAAATCTATTGCTTCTGCCTGGCTCCAACAATTGGCGAATCCTGCTTCAGACTGAGGTTAGGACCGCCCACCTCATTAGCATACGGACACATAAATACATAAATAAATAAATGTATGTCGCGTAAATGTAGAAATAAATGAAAGATATATAATAATAACGTGTGTTCTGTTTTATTTTCGACATTTATTTATTTATACATTGATGTATTTATTTCCATATTTATTTATGCATTTATTCTTTTATTTATTTATTTGTGTATTCATTTCAACATTTATTTATTTCTGTATTTATTTCGTCATTTATTTATTCCTGTATTTATTTATTTATTTACGTATTTATTTATTTATTCCTGTATTTATGTACGTAATTTATTTATTCCTGTATTTCTTCATACATTTATTTATTTATACTTAAGTCATGTTCCGTCCTCCATAAAAACGTACCAGTTTCACCCACTGTCTCTGCCACCTCCCTCCATGCCTGGTTCCTCCGATTTGTATCCCGGTAGGTGAAGAGGGTCTGGTCATACAAAACCGGATGATTCGCTACGGCGATAATTAGTTTCTCCTCCATCTTTTTTTGAAATATAGAAATGAACGGCGGGATATCTCTCCCAGTTTAGACGCGGTTTGATTGGCTACGGCTTGAGCTGTCAGATTTTCGGAAACGGGATTTGATTGGCTGGCGCTGGCTACTCCGGCGTCTCCGGCGTCAGAAGTTGAACAATGCGGAGACGGACCGCTATGCTCAGTACTCGAGTTGAGGGGGGATGAGGGGGGATGGCATCCCCCCTGAAATAAAAACGGTCAAAATCATCCCCCTTCTAAAACTGCCATTCCCCCTTTCCATCCCTTATGTCATTTGATCAATGAACGTGGCACTGGTATTACTGCTATTTCAACATTAATTTTGCGCATTTTGAGTAAAATACTGTGGGCTAGGGAGCACGCACACATGCAATGACATTTTTACCAAGTCACTGACGCTATGCTATGCAAGTGCCCTAGAGAGCGCCAGAGCGCCGTGATGCGCCTATTTGATCGATGCCAGAAGCGCAGGTAAGGTCATCACAATGGCTAAGCGACCAGGAGGACACGCGATCTGAGGGACTTCATATTTAAAAATACTAAAAAATAACATTTCAGGTAAGTCAAGAGTCAGTAATCTTAGTCATTACTCATTACTTTACTCACCAAAGGTGAAATCTATGGACATAAGCAGCAATAACAACTTAGTTTGGAGTTTAGCTACGTTTTTCTCTCGTGTTAGCTAGCTGGTAAGACTCAAAACTGTTGATGAAATGATACCACCAGCCCCAGAAGAGCTGAAAACCCCTCCTTCAAGCAGTGAACACTCTGGTCATCTCCACAGCTGAGTGTGAACGTGGGTTTAGTCAGATGAACATTTTAACCACAACTAGAAGCTCCCTAGAGGTAAAAAGCATGTCAGCCTTGATTTTCATCAAGTGTGTTGGCCCTCCACTGAACAAGTTCAGACCAGAGGTATTATATGTCAAGACTTGGCTTCAAAGCCATTGCTTAGCTAACAATCCGAAAGCAAGAGCCAGAAAAATTGAGACCAAAAAACATGATTATGAAAATCTTTGGAAACTTCTATGAGATGGGGGAGAGTGGAGTAGGCAGCCATTGACAACATTGGTCCTATTTTGTATTATCTGTATAATCTTTTAATATATTTTCATATTTTGTAAACAATTTCAATTTGCACTTAATGCCCTGTTAGAAAAAGTAACATTGGGAATGTTGACATAAAAGATTTGTATTTGAACTGCAATAAAATGATGACGGATCAATATTTTTCAAATTTTTTTCCTCAATTTTTTCATGAAATGTTTAATTTACATAATGATTTAATTAATCACGATACAAATGTAACCCTTTAGATACCAGTTTTGATCGTATACCAGTAACTGCTTTTTTGAAAAAATACACTATAATTCAATATTCTAAAAACTATTTTGACTTTATTATTAGTATAATCAGTTGATCCATCTGAATAATAAATGAGGGACTGTTAACCTACAATATTTGTACCATAGATTTCCATTATAACCACATTTTTGTATCCCCTCCCCCCCTTTAAATTAAAGTGAAAAAAAGATGTTGCACTAATTGTCCTCGGCATTTGACCCTAAATGTTAGTGGTGCCATGGCAGCCCGGGGACCGACTCCAATTCTGAGGTGCCTTGGTCAAGAGCAATGAAAGGAGTATCTGAACATCCATAACATGCATGTTGTTTTAGGAGTATAATAATTATCTTTATGCTGGTTGGTCTCCCACCCTCTGCGGGTTATCAGCACAAATGATGTCCCCATATGATAAAATCCACCATTCCCCCTGATTGTTTTTTACAACTTGAGTACTGGCTATGCTACCCACAATTCAGTTCGGCGAAAAAGCGAGGCTGTCGACGCTGTAGTGTGGACGGGCCGTAAGACTGTTCTGCAAGAGACTTTTGAATTGAAGGTCTGTGGATTATTCAGAGTAACCAGGACACTGTTGAGTTTATCGTTTTTTCATAATTTTCAGCACAGCAAATTAAATTCCATTCACGTCTAGTATTGTCGTAGTCAAAGAAACTGTAACTATTTCCGTGGCTAGATATCACACAGTGACGGCCCGTCTACACTACAGGCATCAAAAAATCTTGAAGCTGGGCGTGTCTGAGGCTTGGCGATTTCTCGCGCCCAAGGCGACCAACAACCAATCAGGAATCTCCCGCCCGCCCCCGGCGCAATGTTAAAACGAAGTAAACTGGATATAAAATCCCCAAACAGGCGAAACCCTACCAGTTTCACCCACTGTCTCTGCCACCTCCCTCCATGCCTCGCTCCTCCGGTTTGTATCCCGGTAGATGAACAGAGACTGATCATACAGCACCGGGTGATTCACTACCGCTATAATGAATTTTCCCTCCATTTTTTTGAATATGAGGAAATGACCTGCGTAGTCTATCCCAGCATACATGCGGTTTGATTGGCTAGCGCTTGTACTGTCAGATTTGCATACGCGGGATTTGATTGGCTGATGCCAAGCATCGAGCCTCAAAAGTTGAACATTGTTCAACTTTTGATGCCGATAGATGCTCGTGATGCTTGCAAAGCCATGCCATGCTCCCCACAATGCAGTTCGGCGAAGTTTAAATCTTCTACGTCACCCCATTCAAATGAATGGGCGAAGCGTTGAAAGCATTTTTCGATGCCTGTAGTGTAGACGGGCCGTAAGACATGAGAAATATATATTTTTCTATAATATTGGCTTATCCTTTCACTTCTGGCTTTTCCTTTATAAAAGCAAATGTGTCTTCTTTAAATCTTTCAAATAGCAGTACATCTATTCACTTGTTAATGCAATCCACATTAATATGTTGAAAACGGTATAATGTCCCTGTTTTGCTGGATCCCTGGTTGTTATCGGTTGTTATCCATTCTGATGACAGCAAAATCATGATACATATTGAAGAGAGAATAGTGTAATACATTATAAAGAATATCCTTTATCACAGGTAATATTGCGTATGGGTACTGGGAGACCATTTTATGTTTGGCTTGCTCTTTTAAAACCTGCAATTCATTATCCCTATGGGTTTTCACCTTTTGAAATGGCTTCTATAGTAGAGTATAGCTGGGCAATGTGGTGGGAGTTGATAGATAGAGAGAGGGAAAACACACTAGTGGCAGAGGAGAGAGGGAGAGGGGGAAAAGAGGGTCAAAAAACAGAAAGGCGGTGGAAAGTGGAAATGTATAAAAGAGAGCCACAGAAAGAGAGGGGGAATGGGGAAGAGCAGAGAAGGCATATAAAAACAGAGACTTATAGATGCATAAACTGACAGCCTCTTGACATGAAAGAAGGGGAGAGAATAAAAGAGAATATTAAAAGAACTGTAAGCATGCACTTATATCTACACACACACACACACACACACACACACACACACACACACACACACACACACACACACACACACACACACACACACACACACACACACACGGTGCAGTCAGTGTGTGTGTGAGTATTGCCTGCTCTGTGTGAGACTGTGTGCTTGTGTTTATTAGATGTGATTCTCAGGCTGGAATAAAAAGGGTAAAGCGTGAGAGAAATGTGCAAGAGCCTCCAAGATCAAGGGGTAAAATCTGGCACAGTGTCATGTGTGTTTTAAGACAGCGATAGAGAGAGGGGGGGAGACACAGAAGAAAGAAGAGAGAAATGATGGACAGACTGCAGGATAGAGTGAGACGGGGGGGACAATAATAGGGAAAAGGAGAACATTGGAGAAGGGATAAGGTAAGGTGAAGAGAGACTTTTCTTGTTGTTCTCTTGTTTTTTTCCAACACTCATTTAGCGTGAAGCCTTGATAACATCTACTGAGGCACACACTGACTCAACACACACTGCAGAGTAGCTGCATGTATTAGAGGAGAGCATGTATTGCTGTAATGTGTCACAGCAGACTCAGCTTTACCGCTCACTAACAAAAACACACAAAAGCACAAGGTTTCAATTCACATACATATCGATTCACGAGGAGAGATGGAAAGTTTGAAGGCCATTACATGTACCGTATAACATGTATGCTGCTTTTCACAGGAATACTTTGACTTGCTCACTGATAGGGAGAGATGAGCAGACAAGTAGATACTATTCTTAGTCTGCTGCTGTTTACTGTCTTGGCATCATCAGACGCAGACACAGGAAAATGAAGATCCACTGAAGGAGGAACATGCATCCGTCATCTATAGACCAGCAAAATAAAGTGAGGTATATGAGATGGGGTGGCTACTTAAGTGGACGACTAGAGAAAAGAATGGAAATGAAAGAATCGACACAAGAAGGAAAGGATAGAGGACAAGAGGAGAGATAACCAATGTTCTTGTCCTTGTATTAGCTCTAATTCCCCCTAATGTACCTGGTATTAAAGGGAGAGTTCACCCATTTTCTCTGACCTTGTCTATAGCACTTTGTGAAGCTATAGAGATACAGAGCGAGTAGGGATTGTCTGGCTCTGTGCCAGCCGTTCATCCCCACGTCATTCTTAGAAAAAAAGGAAACCATTCTCATTTTATTGCTGCATATTTTACCTTTTCTGCCATCCTTGTGCTCATTCTTCCATGCTCCCTCCCCTCCAATGCATACGTACATCATGCTAATGGTGGTGAAAAATAGATGCGCTGCCTTTCAAACTGTGTTCTCCTAGTTGCCACACATAAGGTGACATTTTAATATAGCCTTAGACAAAATTAGTCTGGGTGTTGCAGCAGCAGAAAGAGAATACAGCAAGGAATAACAACAACATGCTAAAAATAATAAAACCCAACTATAAACATTGTGCAGCTTACAGTTCAACACATGCCGAGATGAATCTGTGAATGCACCGAAAAGGAAAACCTGTCCTAACAATCAGAGGGTATAGTCAAAATGTACAGTTTTTATTTTATTACATTTGTATTATTTTGTTCTATTTCTTCCCCTGATTCAACTAATTTGAATCTGTCTCAGGGGGATTGGCAATTTGTTGTATTTGAACATTTGAATTACATTTAATAAGATGATCAGTTACCAAGTAACCCAGTTGTACATAGCACTGCTATGGTGAGTAATGATAATCAAGCAGCCAGCTTGTGTTAGGAAAAAGCTAAAGGTATTGTTTAACATTTTCAGAAACACTTTGAGCTTTTCTGGCTGAGAAAAAGCTGAGGGGACTGATACCAGTCTCATGGATATCCATGAAATATTCAGCTACAGCCGGGATTCATTTAGCTTTGCATAAGAACCCAGGGCAGGGGAACACTGGCTCTGTCCTCAGGAAAATAACTCGCCTCACAGCATCTCCAAAGTGCACCAAATAACATGTTATATCATATTTGTGAAATCCTAAGTAAGACATGTGTAGAAATAACAGTATGTGGTGTGATGCACACACACACACACACACACACACACACACACACACACACACACACACACACACACACACACACACACACACACACACACACACACACACACACACACACACACACACACACACACACCTCGGGAAAAAAAACTCCTTGAACCTGTGTGTGTGTGTGTGTGTGTGTGTGTGTGTGTGTGTGTGTGTGTGTGTGTGTTGGCATATACATGATGAAGCAGGGCTGGAGCAAAAATAATGTGTGTGTGCATCTGTGTGGGGGCGTTTAGTGTGACTACATCTGAAACAATCTAACAAAATTAAAGCATGAAACTTATTATCAGTGCTTTTGTTTTCACCAGCTGCAGTTGTCTGAGTCTGACTCATGATACCTCACAACCTTTTGCGTGTTACCTATACGTTTATCCATGAAAACAAAATAAAAGGAAGAAAGGGACTATATGACCATTGCAAGGCAGATAATGACAATGTGAGCATTAATAGCTAGATATTTAAAGGTTTTTATTCTTTTGTGGTATAACCACCTCCACCAAGGATGTTATGTTGTTCCTTTGTGACAGGAACTAGTTGTTGGCATTTTTCACAAAACAGTTTGGAGGGGTTTGTACACAGGTGCGTTATGTGATCTGAGATTCTATAACTCACAGTAAATTCAACTAGTCCTCAGTTCATGGTGAACTTTTCTTAATGGGCTGGCTTGTAGTAGCCTAATTGGTTTCGCAGTAACGTTGTAGTGGCAGACGTTATTGCCACCTGGATGTTCAGAGGAAACATTTATTGAAGTAGTCGAGCGCTACGTGTATTAATGTTTGTCTGAAACGTGTTGGACGTGTATGGGCTGGATCGCAGCTCAGAAGTTTTTTTTACATCAGCGATAACGGTTTGAATCCTAAATGGTGTTTTTATTTTATAATACTCCTGATAGATCACAGGGCCCTTAAACCATAGCTTCCTGTTGGAATGAAAGTCCAATCTAATATAAATGTTCTTACTGATATTTGTTTGTGTTAACCTCTTGGTATATAGGAACCAAGAGTCAGTCTAATTTATTCATGGTTATGGGACCAGAGCTATAGAATGGGACACACTTGTACTGTTACTGTCTAAACATAATTGAACATACATCATGTTTTTATGTGTATCACAGATGGAGATTCATCATGGACAATGCTAAGGAACAATTTTTACATAGTTATGGCTGATGGCCCATACAGCATCTGTTACTTAAAGCATATTCTCCATTACATCAGCTGCAAATGGATGTGAGCTGTACTAACTCCGTTGTTAAGTGGAATTTGTTGGACCCCCCACCCCCCCACCCATGTGTGTGTCTATGAGTGCGTGAGTGTACATCACCGTCAGGCTGCCAGCTGCGATCTGCCATCCTGAATCAGTTCACAATATACAAACACAATATATACACACGCACAAGCACACACAGGCACATGCACTTACTAATCACCTAATCGCTCACATCGCATCGTCCAAGTACTTAGTTCTGTCTCAGTGAATAAAAAGCAAAAAAATACAACCTTAAACTTATTGTTCATTGTATCCTGGATACAGGAGAGGAGGTAGCAGCTATATGCTATTAGATCAGGCAGCAGAGGGACAGTGAAAGGAGAAGATTAAAGTAGGAGGAATTCAAGAAGAGGAGACAAGTTATTTTGCAATATGGTCAGGGCCACTTACATCCAAAACGTAATAAATAAAAATCCTGCGAGCATTCAAATTTCAAGCAAAAGGAAATCATAGATCGAGAAGTCTCTCCGGGTCTTGAGGGGCACAGCCAGATGCTCATTGTAACCAGAAATATTTCACTATTTCTCCTCTTTACATTTTACCGCTGTCCACAGTGCAGACATCCAAGCAGGGTGTACATCCATCTCCCTCCTATCCCTGCTCTCTGCTGCTCAGGGTCAATATGGGGATAATCATCACATTCATAGGGAGAGTGCTAGGCATAGACAGCCTGAACACCAGTGGCGGTTCTAGAACATTTTACATGAGGGGGCAAAGGGGGGGCAAGATGTCATGCCAGGGTGGCATGGGAGGGCGGACAGTACGTGGTATTTTATACTGTATATAACCTATTTATTGTTAATTAATGCCCTAACACAAGTGTTCTTAATGCACAAGAGAAACAAGGTGTTCAGACAAACAATCGGGTGCCCTTTGAGTCCCCCAAGCTTACTTCAATAATTTTAAATGAAAGGAAACTACAAAATGTATTTTAAAGCAATGAATTAATGAAACAGGTTTTTTTGCATTACAATGTAAAACTAAATATATATTTTGTTTTAAAAAAAATTGGTTTTCTTAGTATTAGACAGACATATTTGCATGTCCTCACTAAGCATTATTACATATTAATTTAATATCAAACCAATCAAAATGGCCAATTATCCCAAAATGTTGCTGCTAATATAATCATATGCTTGTCAACTTTAACTGATCAAAAATAAATTCTGAAAAAATACTTGAATTATCTATGAAATTGCAATATTGTCCCTCAGTTTGTTTCAATCCCGTCACGCCATACCATTTACCCTCCTATTAAAATAATGGATCAGTCCATGTGTGATCTGCATTGAGGGAATTACATCACAAAAGTGTCAGTTTCTTCTCTTACCTATATTTCAGTTTTTGTATTTTCAGATTAAGATTGACAAGCTCAACATTTCAATTTATAATGAAGTACACAAATGACATCACCCATCTCTTCAGAGAGCTACAGGTGACCTGTGCAGCAACACATTTCAATCCATATTTGTCAATACTAAGAGCTGCTAGATTGTGCTGCTGTAATGGAATATGTAAGGAGAATAAGAACATACCATGTGGTCCAGCTGGAGTTTCATCTGCCTCCTGATCCCTGCCTCTGTCCCTCTTTCTGACACTTCATCTTTATTCCTCACATACATTTCTTCTTCTTCACTAATGTCTTCATCTCCTCCTCTTCCTCCTGCTCTGACCCTCCTGGTCTCTTCATCTCCTCCTCTTCCTCCTGCTCTGACCCTCCTGGTCTCTTCATCTCCTCCTCTTCCTCCTGCTCTGACCCTCCTGGTCTCTTCATCTCCTCCTCTTCCTCCTGCTCTGACCCTCCTGGTCTCTTCAGTTAACTCTCTTTTCCTTTTCCTCTTTCTGTTCGTCCTGATCACTTCTCATATGTCTTTGTGTTGTTGTTGAATCACTCCAGCTACTCTGGCCTGCAAGAGTCTACTTGTGAAAAGCACTGGTACAAATGCTTGTATAACTTTACGCGTTAGGGCCATGTAGCCTACCTAATATGTAGCATATCATATAACATCAGAAGTATTGATCAAGCGCACACAGGCAGCTGTGTTTAGATCCAGTTTTTACGGTAAAGGATGTATCCTGGTTTCATTGATCTGGCCTCATTGCTGTGATGTGTAGTTTACGTGGATTTAATAGTAGGCTACCGCGTAGTTTAGCAAAGTGATCGATCTCCCAGCTAACGCTGTCTGCGTAGTATTTTGTAACGTAACGCCCCAAATAGCGCCCGTCTGTTAAACGCTATCGATTCAAACGGCAGCGTTTTATTAATATTTAGTTTCAAGCTCTCGTCCTTAGTAAAAACAAAACTAGTGGAAAGGGAAATGCTCCCAGGGGAAGCTGATCCATAGGTGCTGGGACAGCTCGCTCCCTCTCTGCAGCGGTGTGAGCCGCGGTCTGTGTTAACGCCGCTCCGCAGTTTAATGCAGGGCCGTAGCTGCATTTTTAACGGGCCTAAAATGATATTTAAAATGATTCACTTTTAACTAATGTAATGCTTGTTTTGTTGCTTGAGAAGCTTGTGGATATAGTGTAGGTTTGTTTTAGTACAGTTTTAGGGAAACAAAAGTTAGGGGGGCAGCTGGGGGGGCAAGGCTCTACAGTGGGGGGGGCAGCTGCCCCCCCTTGCCCCCCGTAGATCCGCCCCTGCTGAACACTATACTGCAATAGTAAACAACCGAAGTTTGATTTAGATATACAGATTTAACCTTAGACTTTTATCATTTGGAACAAATAACAACAAGTGTATTGCATCAAAAAAGCGTTTTTCGGAAGGAAAAAACCTTTTTAAAGCTGGTGAAAAGCACTGAATTGTTTGAACAGATTCAAACAATTTGAATGATTGACTTCCCCTGCATATCCAGAGCACTCCTTTCTAACCTTTCTTTCTTTAAACAAAAAAACAAGCAGGATATGTTTAGAGTATGATAAATGTCTGTGCACACAATAAGGCTGACAAATACATACTGTATTAACGCTTCTGCCCAGTATGTGGTCTATTTATTTATAGAGAGCATACTGTAAAGGTTGTGTTTGCTTATGTTAAATCATATGGTAATTCATTATATTACGGACCACCTAGTGTGTGTGACCGAGCATAAAATTATGAGATACAGGTACATTCATAGGCTCAAGTGTGTGTCCAATTGAAGACACAGCCGGGTGCATTAAAATATGTTGGCTGTCCAAGCACTCACATGCCGGACATCCTTGTATTACAGTAAATATAGTGTATTATCATCCTGCATCTTAAACATGATGAAATGTTTGAATGAAGTTTTTGAATTACGGCTTTGTCAGTATAAAAGAGGCAATGTTTTCTGTTCTCACAGGGGATACAATGATGTGCTCTAAAACTGTCACCTGTAATGAATCTAAGCGCATTGTGATAAATAGCATCGAGGGCCCGAGAGTAGGGGCTGCTGCATCTATGTAAATCACATCAGAGCAGTCAAATACTAATAGAGCATGTTTTCTGTACAGTTGGCAGCACACTGTTTATTTCTGTTAAAAATACCCTAATTTAAACCTAAGCTTCCTGCAGATTTCCATTTTCGTTATTTAACAGAATCCAATGTTCGAGTAACATTTTAGCACAGATATTAAAGTTGATAAGATGATTTACGTGTGTCTGTATATATTTTTGGTGTGTCTGTATGTAGGTTACTGTGTAAACAGTTACATGTAGAGCATGTTTGTGAGTGAGAAAACTTTGTGTTTTGCATGAACAACATAATGGGTTGTTTTTTAATAAGCTTAAAAGTTCTTCCTGGTGAAGGACCTCTTCTGGTGATGCAGATAATGACGTGTTACTGTCACAGAACAAAATATATAATTTATATATACATAATAATTCCCTATTTGGATGAATTAAAACCTCTCACCATATCATATGCGTTTCCATTTGATTTCATATTTACAGTATGGTGGCCGACAGGTGCCCACAGCCAAAAACATTTCCATCAGTTTGGCCAACTTTATAATCTCCGAAAGCAACACATTCTCACTCCCAACCCGTCACATGTTGACGGGCGGTCAGGGCCCCTCCCTGTCACTCTATTACGGACAGGGTACCCCTTGAGAGTCAGTTTTCAACGGGCAGGGTGTCCCATTGACTTGCATAGAGCTCCCTGAACGTTGGTAATAGACGAGTTGGGATCGCGGCGAAATGCTCTCCGCAGATCCATTCTCACAGCGTTTATCAACCTTTTTCTTACTCAATATCAAGCCACACTTATTGTTTTTACTTCTTTATTTTAATTGAATAATGTAGGACTTTTGTTGCTGTCAGTTATGGGGAGAGTAGGGGCTCAGAATACTGAAATCTGTATTGTTTCATCGTTTTTTCCTTCTAATTTTGTATTATTTTCTAAACCACACACTGTTATTTACTCAACAATAACACATAATTATCCTAGTGTTTATTTATTTGTTTGATTAATAAACACAAGTTGGAGTCCGTCAGGACCGAGGGTCGGAGCAGGTCATAGTAGTTGCTTTAGAGAATTTTACACCCGGAAGTAAGTATTCTCTCCGCTTCGCTTGACAAACCCCGTGATAGTCCTCAAGCTCTGTGATTGGATGTTTGAGTGTGCGCCGAGGGTTACGCCGAGCGTCGAACAGCACTTTGAAATGGGATGGAACCACGGCAGACTGTCCAAAACTGGATTTGAACGGGTCCACCCCGTCCCCCCCTCCCCCACACCGTCCCCAGAACTATACATGCTGGCTATTGTGTGTTTCACAACATGTTCTATGGCACGTCTACTTCTACTGGGAATTGTAGTTTTAAAAGACGTTTTCGTATTTCCCATAATAAGAAGTTGCCAGTATTAAACTGTGTACATCCCTGGAGGTTTAGGGGATAGGAAACACTGAAATTTAAAACATATAATTAATAAATGGGTGAAAATAGCTTGTGCCCATAATGGGCAGCATTAATATATACCCACATGACAGCTAAGGTCAGAAGAGCTTTATTTAACAGCTGGTCTTATGTCTGTGACCCCTCCTGTTGTTAATTGATAAGGCTGAAACATGCACTTGTGAAGGTTCAGAGGCAAAATTTGCAAATATGGCAGTAGCCATCGATCATCTTAAGATAAGATAAACTGTATTGATCCCAAGTTGGAAACATTTGCGTTACAGCAGCATGTGTAACAGTTGTAAATATGCAGTGGTGTTTATTTGTAAATCATTTAGTATAATCACACAAATTCTGTGCTTTATATTTAATAATTCTGTGTTCTTTATTTATTGTTCAATACCTGACAAGGTCAGAGATGAAAAACTTGGGTCACAGGTTCCTCAACAGTGCATTACAAGACATCTATCAATACAGTTGCAAGAAAAAGTATGTGAACCCTTTGGAATTACCTGGATTTCTGCATAAGTTGGTCATAAAATGTGTTCTGATCTTCATCTAAGTCACAACAATAGACAAACACAGTCTGCTTAAACTAATACCACACAAACAATTATATGTTTTCATGTTTTTATTGAACACACCATGTAAACATTCACAGTGCAGGGTGGAAAAAGTATGTGAACCCCTAGGCTAAAGACTTCTTCAAGAGCTAATTGGAGTCAGGAGTCAGCCAACCTGGAGTCCAATCAATGAGACGAGATTGGAGGTGTTGGTTAAAGCTGCCCTGCCCTATAAAAAATACACACCAGTTTTGAATTTGCTATTCTTAAGAAGCATTGCCAGATGTGAACCATGCCTCGCACAAAAGAGCTCTCAGAAGACCTACGATTAAGAATTGTTGACTTGCATAAAGCTGGAAAGGGTTACAACAGTATCTCTAAAAGCCTTGATGTTCATCAGTCCACGGTAAGACAAATTGTCTATAAATGGAGAAAGTTCAGCACTGTTGCTACTCTCCCTAGGAGTGGCCGTCCTGTAAAGATGACTGCAAGAGCACAGCGCAGAATGCTCAATGAGGTGAAGAAGAATCCTAGAGTGTCAGCTAGAGACTTAAAGAAATCTCTGGCACATGCTAACATCTCTGTTGACGAATCTACGATACGTAAAACACTGAACAAGAATGGAGTGGGAGGACACCACGGAGGAAGCCACTGCTGTCCAGAAAAAACATTGCTGCACGTTTGAAGTTTGCAAAAGAGCACCTGGATGTTCCACAGCACTACTGGCAAAATATTCTGTGGACAGATGAAACCAAAGTTGAGTTGTTTGGAAGGAACACACAACGCTATGTGTGGAGAATCCAAAGGGTTCACATACTTTTTCTTGCAACTGTATGTGTGTATACCTCCACCATTAAACTGTCGTATTCTGCACATTTCTTATACTATCTACATACATCTTATAAGAGTATAATACATATGTATAATATCAGTTAAAATAAGTGCTTAAACATACAGTAGTTAACATTGCAGGAAAGCAATATATTAGTACTTTGTCAGGCTTAATATTTATACCCCCAAAGCTTTTTTCTTATTCAAAATAAGACCTTAACCTAAAGTATTCTTTAATGTTTAAATAAAGCCTTATTAGTTTGTCTGTCTGTGTCTCCTATTAATATCTAATAATAAAAATAATACATTTCAATAACGTGCTTTAACCACCAGGTGTCCCTTTCTATCAGCTGTGCACCCTTATGGTGTAAATATACCAATATACCGATTGAATCAAATATAAAAGTCAGCCGAATTAGTATTGATACTGCAAGGAGACTTATATTGTGAAGAGACATTGAAGATTTTGTTTAATTGATATATTTATGATCCACGTCACATATTCAGTTTCGGCGGCAGTTGTTCCTGTTTGTCCAGAAGTCTTCTCATCAGGGCTCTATAAATAGCGAACTACGGCTGATATGTAATATTTAATGCAGCCGAACCGTGTATTACAATGCCGTTATGTGATGACTTTCAAAGAGAAAAGCAAGCAAACTCGGAATAAAGTATTATTTTATTTAAAAATCTTTTTTCGGATTTCACATCAACCGTGGGTGAATAATGTCAATCATCACATCACACACATCTCTTCACATTTAAATTTAAATTTACATTAAAGTATTTTGTGAGGCCTTCTAAAATGTTTTTAAATATAATTAGGGTTAATTAGGGTACAACGGCACGTCCATTAATTCCACAACCACACACATGGATTAACATTGATTTAATACATTAATGTAGCCTTTGTTTCTGCTAAAAGAGGTTTCAACCAGCTGGGGCAACAAGAAAATCTGCGAAATCGAGTGTGACTATTAAAAAATAAATCATTATTATATTAATATTGACAATAACAACCGACCGTCGGGGTAGCATTTGCCGGGGAGCGTTCTCATGGCGTCTATTATCAACTCTATGGGAGGTCTATGAAGGTCTATGGGACGCCCTGCCCGTTGAAAACTGACTCAAGGGGTACCCTGTGCGTAATACAGTGACGGGGAGGGGCCCTGACCGACCGTCAACATGTGACGGGTTGGGAGTGAGAACGTGTTGCAAAAAGCCTATCACTTTTAAGTGCCCCCTGGTTCCCGTTGTTTGTGCCTCTTGCAGCTTTTCTATTTGCAGCGCTTGTTTATGCAGCACTTACGCTGCACGTGTTTTGCCAAGTTAGTGAAAATATGTCTTCATTCGCATGTGTTTTGGCACATTTGTGTTTTTGTATTTGTATCGTTTCTGTAGCTTTTTTCCCAATGGAAATGTTTTGAGCCCATGTAGGCCGTTGGCACCTGTCAGCCACAGGCGCATTTCCACTGCAGCGGGTAGCTCGCTTTAAGCGTGCCGAGTCGTGCGGGGCCCGTTTTTGGTTGCGCTTCCACTTGGCCTAGTTTTGGCCGGGGGCTACTTTTTCACCTTTTTTCTGGCCCGACTAAATCGTGGTTCTAGGGCCAGGAACAACCAGGCTGAGTCGGGCTGAGTATGCTAAACTAGAGAGAGAATCGCTGGCAAGGGGGCTACAACTACAACAAGATGAACATATTTGACCGTGATTTAATTGTAATACACGTTTTCAAAATGATGCCGAAGTAACAACATACTGATACCGGTTAGTAAACCATGAATTAATGCTTTGACAAGTCTGCAGACAGACGGCAGGCGAAAAACCCTTTTAAAATGCGTGCTTTCTAAATGGAGCTTGGCTAAGCTAACGTTATATATGCTCCGACCATCCACACTCACAACAACGGCCTATACAGACATAAATAAACCAGCGACTGTATTCGCCATGACACAGGCAGTCTGTGGTTTGTACAGTTTAACTTTTGTCTAGTTTCTGAACAGATATGAAGAGCTGTGAGCTCTGAGTGCTAAGAGCTAACGGCTGTGTTGTTTTTTGGGGCGCTCATTGAAGATGACGTCACGGCTCCGCCTACACTGCGTTACTATAGTAACTACCCCAGTTCCTAAACTGTAATGGAAGCGCAGCATTAAAGTGAGCCGAGCCTAATAAGGCCTAACCAAACCGAGCGAGGCCGAGCGAGGCCTGCAGTGGAAACGCGCCATTACAGGCATACGAAGGAGAAACAAAAAGGAACCGCTGAATTCCTAGACATTCCTAATCAAAGTCTCTTTGTACTCAGGCATGAACATTCATATCTTACATGAGCATGACAGATCAAACTTGTATGGCCAAAATCCTGTTTTCCTCTTCAGCAAAACTGCTAACAGTATCCTGAGGAGGGGATGCAGTGCAAGAATGAAAGCAAGTGAGGAGAGACGAATTGGTGGTGGAAGAGGGGGAACAAGAGATAAGAAGGAGATCAGCCGAGCAAGCAGAGAAGTGGCTTGTCAAATTCAGAGGAGACCTGGAGGAGAAAAGGAGAGAGAGAGGGAGAGGAAGAGGAGACAATAGAAAGGGAGGAGTGGGAAAACAGGAAGAGGGATATACTTCACGTTTGAGGGTAGAGTGAAAGCCGTAAGAATGAAGCAGATAAATGTAGGACAGGAGCGAAGAGGATGAAAGGTTTGAGACCACGAGGAGGAGAGAAAGAAGGCAGGAAAAAAGATTGATGGATGTGCAGAGTGAGAGAATGAGATGGATGTGTACAGCAGGGCCAGAGGAGAGAAGGAGGGAGAGGAGGAGAAAAAGAAAGGTGAGAGGATGGATGGCAATGAATGGGGGAAATTAAAGAAAGACTAGCAAGTTGGAGAGCAGGAGAGGAGTGGAAGGAGATATAAACAGTGTCACACTGAAGCGTAAATAAGCAAGACTAAATTCACCCTAATTTAGTGTTTGCATTAAAATACTTTTCTACCTTTTACTACAACCATATTTACAGATTGAGATTTACCACCCAAAACATTTCTCGCAGCATTCTATAGACCTTATATATTAATATACTTTTCAGCTGGTTCACTACCAAGTCAGTTTATTTAACTACTGCACTAACTATTTCCCAAACATGCCATAAGTTTTCTAATTGATTTTTTGATGTAGCCACAAGATATATCCAAACCCACATACACATCTTTTTATCTGAGTTTTAAATTAGTGTTGCTTTGGAGGTCTTGGATTGCCCACCTTTTTAAACTGTGCTACATCCTGGTTTCACTGCTGACTGTTAAGATGGTCTGTCCAGATAAAGGACAGGTCGGTGTGTGTGAATGTGTGTTTGGTCTTGCCGACTGAGTGTCTGCCAGCTGTGCATGTGTGAGAGAAAGGATGGATGGAGGGAGTGGTGCAGATAATAGGTGACTATTTGGAGGTGAGAGACGTAGAGGTGGAGAGGGAAGTGAGAGAAGATAGATGGATGGACTGGAGCAGCGGGATGAGTGTAGATAATGGCTAGACATAATATCTGGCAGAGAGAGGGAAGAGGGACAGAGAGGGAAGAAGAGGGGGGAGACAACAGGTAATGTGAGGCAAAGCCAGCATTGAGGGAGGGATGGATGGAAAGGATGGAAGGACATGGGATAAGTGCAGATTATGGGCTCAGATCTCATTTCAGGAGGAGAGGCAGAAAGGGAGGCATAGGGATGGTAATGCATGCAGGAGTGGAGCAATGAGTATAGATAATGGGATCCGTCTAATGTCTGGAGGGAGGAGAGGTTGCAATGATAAGACAGAGGGATAGCGAGATGAATGGACATGAGTAGAGGGACGGCCCTATCTGCATACCTTGCGGCTTGAACATACCATTAGTGAACGTGTTTGTAGAGTGATTTTTGGATAATTGTTTGTCCTTTAGTGAAACATTGGATGTGAAAGCTAGTGTAGACCATGTGACACTGTACTGTGAAGAGCTCTGCATCAGTGTCACAAGGACAGATTCCTGCACATGTCCTGTTCGTGACAAATAAACTGATTCCTGTGAGTGTACTGTATGCACCGCAGGTAATGGGCTTGATCTAATATCTGCAGGAGAGGGGAGAAAAGGAGAGACAGGGAGAGATGGATGTGTTGATAGAGAGGACTGGAGGGATGAGTTTAAAATATGGTTAGATGTGATGCCCGGAGACAGAAAGGAGCAGAGAGACAGGAGTGGATACAGGAGTGGAAGAGCTGAGCATAAATTATGAGATGGGTCTTATGTGTGGAGGAGTGGCGAGAGGACACGGGGGAGAAAAAAGGGGGAGAATGGATGGATGGTGGGACAGGGTACAAGGATGAATTTGGTAGCGAGGGGAGAGTGAGGGGGAAAGATGGATAGATGGACAGTGGTAGGGATGAGTGCAGATAATGGCTAAACCTAATGTCTGGAAGGCAGACATACATCTGACTGACCGAATTATAGTACAGCTCACTTTCTACAGACTAATTACTGGAACAGAGAATTGTCTCTCTGTCATTCTCCCTGTGTGGGTTTGTCTTCTTCTCTATTTCAGTACTCCGGGTGATTTTAGGGCTTATGAGAGGGGAGGATGCCCGCGCCGATAGCACACATCCCTGCTCAGCTCGTAGATCAGCTCACCTGCCCTCTTTCCCCTCGCTAAGCACAGATCCTCACAGACTCTACTTCCTCTAACAGATGGTTCTCTAAAGAAAATACTGTTTGTTACCTGCCTACCACCGTGCTGATCTGCCTTATTTTTCTCTTCCCTGCTCCCTACAATCTGTTTTCAGGCCTAATCTAAAGAGGATAAACACCAATCTACCTGTTGAATACTCTGCTTGTTAATGGCATTGTTAGTCCGTACACACATTAGGTATATATTTCAGGGAGTGAAACAACAAGTTAGATGCTCTGTACAATAGTTTATGTGACCTTGTTGCATGCACTTTCAGTAAACTTTTATCAAATCTGGCAGACTTAGAACAAGAACAAGACAATGGAGGTTGTGGGGTACAATGTGGGGAGAAAACAACAAACCCCTTGTGTTTAATAAAATAAAGTACTAAAGTAAAGGAAAGCATAAAGTGGTTTTATAGCACAAGGGGCCACCAGAGCACTTTCACTGAGCCTTGGCATACATTCTACAAGTGTCTGTATTTGATTGGGAGCCATGGATACAGCACTTTTTTTTAACAAGAAGGTCAATTTTCCAGAGTTTTTTATGATGGAAAAATCCTGTCTTTGGCAGCGATGAATGTCCCTCTGTGTTTAGTCAGATTGAAATGTAGTCTGGCGTTGCTACGGCATTCGGTTTACATCGTTTTTAAGGCTTATCTAACCAATTTCCTTTTCCCCCCGTGGCTGCAGCTATTATCTTTCTGGAAAATTGAACATATTCACTCTCTCAGATAACATTTAACGTGCCGTCAAAGACGCACTGTAGCTCAACCATGCCAGAAAGACGCTTCCCACATGAGAGAGCTGCTGCGGTAAACACCTGTCTTCTTGTTGAGCACCTTGATGACACATCTGACCATATTTATTTTCTTTGCAGTCAATTGGTTCTTTTTCGGGCATAATGAGGTTCTGTGAATAACTGCATTGAAAAACTGAATCTGAATTGTTTCATTTTAAATGTAATGTACTGTAATATTTTGTAACTGAATTTCAATAAACTTGAAACTGAATGAAATATTATGGAACAAATTCAAAAATGGTATTTGATCCTGAAAATGTGACAATGGATTCCCAAATTCAGTTTTCCTCATTTAATTTCAGTTTACTGAGACACACATCGGCTCATTGAGGAAGAGCAATTGGTTGGAGAATTGCAGAGCTCCATGAGAGTATTTGTTAATGGTTTGTTAATTCAAAAGTGGAAGAAACAAGAAAACGTGTATCCTTTTCATTAGTCGAAATTAAATTGCACAACTGGATTTTAATTCACAGAACTAAATGTGGAAGTATGTAGATAGACCAATTTCAATGGGGATTACATTTTTCTGAGCAGCTGCATTTCATTTATAATTTTATTTTAAATCAGTTTCTAGTTGCACATATTTTGACCAATACATTTGCATTTCAATTCAAATCAGTGTGACTATTGAACAGAATACTATGATTAACATAAATTGTGTACCACTTGCCATTATTTCTCTTCAGTTAAACTGCAGTGACATCCACCCTAGAAGTAAACATCCCTCTTTATTAGTTTTTTGCAGAATTGTTGTCCTTATTTTCCACTGCACTGTGTGAACACCACAGCACCTGGTTTTCAGTAATTATACTACTGACAGAATTATAAATGCCGAATGACACCAGGTTTTGAACTTGTTGTCATATCTTTGCTTCAGCAAACTGACAATAATCAGTTTTGTTTTTCTTGCCCGACATCAAACTAATTCACATTGGAATTTTTAGAATCAATTCTGCTTTTTCATGCTTTAAGGTCACACTTAAACCTCTATATTAAACTTGAACAAAAGGTCGCAGTCACTAATAATCATCAGAGAACAAACTTTATTAACTCACAGATCAATTTCAGCGAATTATTTTACCGATCAATCATGCTCCTCTGGGACTGTCAACCGCCTTTGTATCTGTTGGTTTCCTGCTGGTTTAAAAGTATGCATTGAATAACAATACAAGGGATTTAATTTGAAGGACTCTAGGACACAGTGTGCTACGGTGTGTGTATGCTTGTGTGTGTGTGTGTGTATATGTGTGTGTTTCTGGTGCCTGTGCTGTTTACATGATGAGCTGGCTATGTTATACGGCTGTTATAATGTTAAAGAAAAGGGCAAAGAGCAAAAGTGTGGGTGTGGAGCTGTGTGTACACTGTGTGTGTGTGTGTGTGCGGTTGTGTTGTTGTTGTGCATGTTGCTGATGTCTTTTATGGACAGAGTACAGAGAATAACCCTTTTATTACTTGCAACAGACATTAATGCTTTTGTCAGGGATCAATATGTTTCTTGTGTTGTTGTTGTTGGCTGTCATTAGGATTAAGAGTTCAGAAAGCCATTGCCTGATTACCATATCAAATAAAAGCAAACATATTTGTTTGTGAGTGTGTGTGTTTGTGTGTGTGTGTGTCTCTCTTTGTGGAAATAGAACAGAGATCTACCTTCAAAGGTTTGGGTCGCTTGTTTGTGTTCAGTTCAGCATCATGTTGCTACTGTGTGTGTGTCTGCGGTGTGTGTGTGTGTCTGCGGTGGTGTGTGTGTGTGTGTGTGTGTGTGTGTGTGTGTGTGTGTGTGTGTGTGATAATTAAACCTAGCTCCATGTTTCTACCTGTGGCTGTGTGTGTTAATTAAATGATTGTCAGTATATCAAAAGACACTGAGATATGAGGTTTGGTGACAGAATCATTTACTGTCACATAATGACACAAGTGTGTGTGTGGAGTGGAGTAAAACATACCTCTGTGTGCACTATCATTGACATACTTTATTAATTGTTTTATTAATATATTTTTCTGTGTTCTTAATCCTAAAAACATATATATATATGTTTTATTGAGATACAGTTTTGAGCCCCAACAGTCTGCAGTTGTATGATTAATTACTATTGTACTTCAGCAGCAGCTCAGTTCCACTTTCTTTCCATTCTTATTGAAATGTTGTTGCTGTAAGCAGTACTTGAATATTTCTGTACTCCCTAGTACAGAGTACAGCAGTACATTAAGTACATTAAGTATGTAAAACTGTGTTTAGATACTTGTATGAACGTTCTTAAAAGCTGCAGTTATTTCTCCCTTCGATGCCCACACTGAGAGAGGGCGGAAAAATGTTGTCTGTGTTGCTTAATAAGAGCACATACCTTTGCCCTCACCTCTCGAGTCTCCTGGCTGTTAACGGTTTGCCCTGATGTGCAGACAGGGGCCATTCAGAGGGGGCTTGGGCCAGTCTGCTCACTTTAAGGACGCACACATGGACGTGAGAATGTGGAAAAATAGTTTATAGCGCTTTCTCATGAATCTCTGTGAAATAAATTCATGGCAGGTTATGGTTTTGATCACCATTACCTCTTTTGGTTTAGTCTAACTTCTTTGTGTAGTTTAAGAGCTTTCTGAAAATGATCTCCCCTTTGATACTGTAAACGATGTAAGGAAATGGTTGGTTATTTGTCTAACCAGACCAACCCAAGCTTCTCTATAAAGCTGCATCTACATGCTGTGCTGGCTGCTGCTGAGATTTAATTCAAGCATTAACTGGAAGCATATTCTGAGCTGTGCTCACCACAAAAAGATGCTGTTTACTGTAACACATCATAAACACTATCTTCTTAGAGCAGAGAATACAACAACTTTTGGATAACTATGGATGGGAAATCCAGGAAAATCTGTTTAAACTGCTCTGCTCTTTTTTTAAATGCTAAAGGTTTTTTTATTTAGAGGAAATATCTGTAAAAACTGGAGTAGCCCGAGTCAAACCTTTACCAGCAGATTGTTCACACGGTAACATTGTCCAATACGTTATTTGAAAAAGACAGTGTGTCTTAAGATGTACTTCGCTTTTTACACAAAGTATTTTATACTGAAGCTTGGATTTGACATCACAGGCAAATAAACAGATTTCTCCTACTTCTTTTCTCTTATAACCTATACATGTATATGTATGTATACAGTCCTTGTAGTACGTTTAACTATACAAACATTCATTTATCAACACACAACACATTGCTTAGGCAATAAGGTAGATTCAACCATATAATGCTTTATCTTTATATATTTATGTGTCGGGTAACACTGGGCAACACATTCATTCATCCCTTTCTATACAAGATGCACAGATACACATTCAACTGAAGGTCAAATAGTTTCAGATAACGATGTATTCTTAGCTGCTTTCTTGTTGGGTTTTGTCTGTTCACGAGTGTATAAGTGTGTGTGTGTATGTGTGTGTGTGTGTGTGTGTGTGTGTGTGTGTGTGAGAGAGAGACAGAAGACACAAATGTACAGCAAACAGAGAAAGCTTTATCTCTGCACTGTCAGAATTGCGTCTGGATTGGCTTTGCTAGCAGAGCTTGGCAGCTCTAACATTGCAGCTTTAGACCAACTCTTTCTAGCTATCCCTTTCATTATTATAGCCCTGGGTAATGGACACACACACACACACACACACACACACACACACACACACACACACACACACACACACACACACACACACACACACACACACACACACACTAAATCCTGCAACCTTGTACCTAACTAAAGGTACTCTCTCATCCGCACACACATACAGGGGAGTTATCATTGCTTTGCCCTCAAGAGCACTATCACTCAAAATGTAATTCAGTCACAACTTGATATACTAGTGTGTGTGTGTGTGTGTGTGTGTGTGTGTGTGTGTGTGTGTATATGTATGTATGTGTGTGTATATGTATGTATGTGTGTGTGTGTACTGTACGTATCAGTGTTTGTGTGTGAGTGTTTGTGTATATGTATGTGTGTGTGTACTGTACGTATCAGTGTTTGTGTGTGAGTGTGTGTTTGTGTATGTGTGTGTGGGTGGGTGTGTGATATAATGGCAGGCCAAAGGGGGCAAAGAGAAATAGAGGAAGTCGAAACTCCAAGGTATTCTTTAGCTTTTATTATCACGATATTGCCCAGGGCACAGAGAGAGAGAAGGAGAGGCAAAGATGGATGGAGAGAAGAGAAAGATAACCAGTGAACAACAGAGGAAGAGAGGGAGGAGACAGTAATCGCTTTTTTCCTTTGGGTTTGAAAAGTACTGCTCTTGTGGCCATCCTTTTTGTTACATACATCTTATCATACTTGTTTTGGTGTGTTTTGAATTAGCTTCCTCCACTTGACAATCTCTGGGTGCATCTATTATTTCTATTACTTTGAAGTAGCAGTCTAAAAAATAACCTACTAATGCGTTCTGTTGCTTCATGGAAGAATAGGAATATAACTGCTTTACAATAAAAACAGAGAGAGGGCACCATTGTTCCAGTAGATACGAAACTTGAGATTTTAGCCGTGGCAGATGGTGGAGCAATGGAAACACTGATGGTTCCCGGCACCAAAGCCCTGCTCTGATTCCCAACACAGACTGAGTGATGGAGGACCACAGTCAATATTGCATGCAGCATGATGATGACCACGTCATTCACCAAAATGTCAAAGCCTGCTGCAGATTCTCTGATCCAGAAAGGGTTTGTGGGATTTTTGCCTCTCCATCACTGTCAGTGCATGTTGTTCTAATAAGCCTGATGGAACTGAAATAAAGCTCTGTCATGGCTAATTTCACCGGGAACTCAGGCTGACTTTTTGGCCAAGTATGCCCAAAATCTCATTCCTTTGCTCAAGGTCATTTTGCAACAGAATATTAAAACGGAAAGACATCTTGTTTACAAGAGTGAGAATGTCTTTTAAAAGAACCAACATACATTCGAACAGGCCTTAAAACTACACCTTGCAACTGCTCCCTCTGGAGTCATAATGTTCATTTAAGCAATACATGTAGTGGTAAAGATCTAACCCAGAAAACAACTCTGTTATAGACTTTTGTTGTATGTTGGGGGTGAAGGGGATGAGGCCGTGAGGGTCTGAAGATCTATACTGTGCTTTTAAATTAAGCATACAGTGAATTAAATGCTGAAGATTTGTTTTGTCCTTGACGTTGCAATTGATAAAGTTAATAACATGTAGCTCCTAGATGACTCACTTCCCCTGCCCTTTCCATTGCGCTTACTTCAATACACCACGGTGTCAGTGTCGAGCCCTAGTTAGCCAACTAGCAAACCTTAGAAAATCACTTACCGGTCAAGAGAAAACGCTATATAACCTAAATGCTAATTGTTTGTTTTAAGTGCTGACATTTAAATTGTGTATGACCTGTAATGCCATGTGTTCATCCGGCACTCTAATTATTTCAAAAACGATCAATGCCTACGTAGGTTAGTATAGTTTGTTACACATAAAGCGGAAAAATTAATTTTTTGAAAAAGCAGTAGTCACTATGACTCAGAATATCAGCAAGGCATGTGGAACTCCTTGGAGGACACTTAACCTCCAGAAGCTGCAATAAAGGATGCACCAGCAGGACATTTCTCTCCACAACATCCGTCTACCCATTTCTTTGACCTGATTCTCATGGCAGTATTGCCCTAGAACATTTAGTTTAAAAAAAATGTTGATTAAGAAAGAAATCCTTGGATGTTAGACTTCCTTTTCAAAACGTCTTCTGCCTTCACTTGCACATTTCCTTTCTACATGCTGCAGCTCTGATATATTTTGTATTTGAATTCCTTCTTTTCATCTTGGTCAGATGTTAATTTAACACAGGTCTTGTACAAACCACAACACTTGTGACAGGTCAGTGCAGTGTGGGGCGTCTGTGGATCTAAAGGTAGGTCACACTGTCTCTGTGACTGCCGCTGCTCTGGACATCTGCTCCATAACAAAGCTGAAGGAGGCCATCCGTCTGCAGCGGAAAACACAGAATAACGCAAAAGAATCAACAGGGCTTTTAAGATCTCCTTAATATCTCAACATTTGATTCAGATACCCACAAAGGAATTTACTGTGTATAATATAATATATAGTGATACGATAAGATTTGGTCAGTTCTTTTGCATAGTTTTGTAAGCAGCAAATAGGTTTTTGCAGAGTAAATTTAATCTCTGAATAAACATTCACAAACATTGTATCTTAGGCAAATGAAAAACATTACAAATTTGCAATATACTGTAAAGCAAAAGTTGTGAAGGAGGAGGCAGGAGTGGCAGCAAATGTGAAAAAAATAGTAAAATTGAGAAAAAACGGGATAGATGACTACTCTATTCACCTCAATGATTATGATTGGACGTTATTATTCATCTAGTTCCCACAATGCTATAGCCAGTGATTGTGAAGCATGCATGAAGTGGCTAATGTCAATCAGCTAATACCGGAACAAACGCTGGTGTGGACTCCAGTTGTTGATGTTGGGTTTATGGACTTTACTCTGTAGCCTTTGTTTGTGATTTCATTTGTTGAACAGGGACCCTTCACAAACAAGGAAAAAACGCATTTGAACCCTGATGCACACATAATAATGAAAATGGGAACATTTAGTTCAACCCGGAGAGACGTGATGTAAGAATTACATATTTATTGTTTACACGTCATATGAATGAAATGATTGCCATGATAGTACAACAGGAGAATGTAATGGTGTTTGGCGATTAGGCCCCCGGTTTGCAGGATAATCATTCAGGAGGGAAAGCACCGCTCCGATGAAATCCCCGGGGTCTAGACACTGGTGGTGGTGATGAGTAGGTGAGACCAGTCTGAAGGAGGAAGGTTTAGCTTTGTCCTGAAGGAGACGGGAGGCGAGAGGGGTGGAGGCGGGTTGCGTGTGATCATCTGCAATGACAACTGACAGGGAGGAAGAGCAGGTATTTAAGGCATTTAGCATGTGCAGCGATTGGCTGCTGAGGCATGACGCCCTCATATTTAATGAGGGGGGGAAGGGAGCCATAGAGTGACGTGTGAGTGACTCGAGTTAGGTCTTCCTTATTGAACTTGCGCTAAAGCTTTCATTTCAACCCGGAGAGACGTGATGTAAGAATTACATATTTATTGTTTACACGTCATATGAATGAAATGATTGCCATGATAGTACAACAGGAGAATGTAATGGTGTTTGGCGATTAGGCCCCCGGTTTGCAGGATAATCATTCAGGAGGGAAAGCACCGCTCCGATGAAATCCCCAAAACCAGTGAAGTATGAATACTGAGATGAACTGAGTTGCTTACCTTGTGGGGTGACTGGTGATCTGGGGAGGAGAGATAATAGATTAACACGTATATGAGCGACACTGTGCCGGAATCACTGCCGGAGCTTACTGGTCATGCTGAGACTCTGACTGCCGAAATCAGTGCCGGTCTTATCTGAAAACGACCTGCGGGTCGCATGCCTGGCCAGCAGGGCTTGACTACGCCGAGGAGCGAACGGTTTCGTTTTGTAACGGTGGCCCAACGTCCACGACACCGAAGTGTACGGTAGCCTTCCGCTACGACACCGAAGTGTACGGTGGCCTTCCGCCACGCCTGACTTCGCAGGCTATATATATATATATATATATTTCTCTTTTTCCTTTGTTTTGTAACTGACACCGAAGTGTACGGTGGCCTTCCGCCACGCCTGACTTCGCAGGCTATATATATATATATATATATTTCTCTTTATTCTTTTTCCTTTGTTTTGTAACTGACACCGAAGTGTACGGTAGCCTTCCGCTACGACACCGAAGTGTACGGTGGCCTTCCGCCACGCCTGACTTCGCAGGCTATATATATATATATATATATATATTTTTCTTTATTTCTTTTTCCTTTGTTTTGTAACTGACACCGAAGTGTACGGTGGCCTTCCGCCACGCCTGACTTCGCAGGTTATATATATATATATATATATATATATATATATATATATATATGTATCTTTTTTCTTTACTCTTTGTTTTGTAACTGACACCGAAGTGTACGGTAGCCTTCCGCTACGACACCGAAGTGTACGGTGGCCTTCCGCCACGCCTGACTTCGCAGGCTATATATATATTTTTTCTTTACTCTTCATTTCTTTTCCTTTGTTTTGTAACTGGCACCGAAGTGTACGGTAGCCTTCCGCTACGACACCGAAGTGTACGGTGGCCTTCCGCTACGACACCGAAGTGTACGGTGGCCTTCCGCCACGCCTGACTTCGCAGGCTATATATATATTTTTTCTTTACTCTTCATTTCTTTTCCTTTGTTTTGTAACTGACACCGAAGTGTACGGTAGCCTTCCGCTACGACACCGAAGTGTACGGTGGCCTTCCGCCACGCCTGACTTCGCAGGCTATATATATATATCTTTACTCTTTCTTTATTTCCTTTGTTTTGTAACTGACACCAGAGTGTACGGTGGCCCGAGTCCACGCGGACTGCAGGAAATACATTTTACACTGATGCGTTTGAGCAAGGCCTGGGAATGAAATACCTGTGTGCCGGAGATGAAGCCCATTACCTGTAGTTGCGGCGTGAGACGAGACATTATTCCCTGTGGGCGGGGCCCGCGGAATTAGGACAGGAATGCAGTTTTGCATATCGGGAACCTTAGTGAGACATGTATACTTGTGAATGTGTTTGAGCCACCACCAGTTATATGTATAACTACCATAGTTGTTAGGGTCTGAGAGATCTTTGGGAAGCCCGTACGGCGCTGATGTCCGGACGAATGAAGGTTGTGAAGGCGGAGGAGGACCACCGTCCTAGTTGTTGTAGGGATGAGGTAGAGAGACCTTGATTAGCAGCAGAGGTGGCTGCACCTATCCTGAAGGAATGCCCGGGTATGATATGGGTGATAGGCTGGATTTAGTGAGAACTTGCTTGGGTAGAAATTGACGGGGCCATGACCCTGCGAACCACTCTCCCTGGAAGAAACCCCCCAAAACCCATGGATGGGCGGCATCCGTGAAGACCTCATTGAGTCAGAGGAACGCACGAGGCCATCGTAAATAAAGTAATTCCGTTCCAGTGGGCGAGCAGGAGGGACCAGAACCGAAGGTCTGAACGGCAGCCTTCGTCTAAGAAAACGCAGTCATGGAGGTTGTCGACCGCTGATGCTGCGTCCAGGAGGCGGGAGATGAACGAGCGCCCCTGGGGGATGACGTGCATGGCGAAGTTGAGGTGTCCGAGAAGGGAGAGCAACTGTTGTTTTGTGATAACTTGTTGCTCGCAGTATGACTTGGTGATGTCCTGGATGCGCTGCGATTTGTCGGAGGGGAGAGACGCCTTCATGTCTATGGAGTCGAGGATGATGCCTAAGAACTCTAAGCGTGTGACGGGACCTAACGTTTTCTCTTTGGAGAGAGGGACACCTCACTCCTGAAGCAATGTTTAAGCTTGGCCAGTGAGATCCCTGAGCTGTCCTGTGGCGGGTTTATGGGGAGGAAGTCGTCCGGTAGGTGAAGGACGGAGGGGATTCTGACGATGTTCAGCAGGATCCAATGGAGCGCTTCCGAGAAGGAATTGAAGATGCAGGGGCTGCTTCTGCACCCGAAGGTCGTGCGAACGCGAAGATAGAGTTTGGACTCCCACTTAATACCGAACAAGTTCCACTGAGACGGATGAATGGGGATGATTTGAAGGCATCGGTAATGTCCGCTTTGGAGAGCCGAGCTCCGTGCCCTGTGAACTTGATCATCTTTATTGCATTATCCACTGAGGCATGGGTGAAGGGAGAACTGATCTGGAGGGATGATGCTATTGACGCTGCAGAATGGGCCGGAGCAGGGAGCGGACAGATCGAAAATCAGCCTTTTATTTACGTGTGGCTATTCCGATGGGATTTGAACGGAACACTGAGAAGGGGGAGGAGCTAAAAGGACCGATTATATATCCTTTGAGAAGTTCTTTGTCGATGAGCTGGGAAACTATGTTGGGTTCTTTAGCGGCTGTAAGTTTCTTGCTACGAAAGTCACTGTGGGAGATGGGAGGGCTCCTACCCTGAAGCCTTGGGAGAGCCCTGACGGGAGATAGTCAACGAACACGGAATCTGTAGATAGCGCAGCTGCTAGCTGAGGGATGTTAATGGGAGTGGAGGGGTGATATTCCAGAATGTTTTTTTTTTTTTTTTATGTTTCTGGCGCAGAGCCACTGTGACGGCCCGTCCACACGGTGGCGTGCGTTACAGATTCCGACGCTTCTGCCCATTCACTTTGAATGGGGTGACGTCACTTTTAGTAGAACTGTATTTTGGGAAGCGACGTGGAGCGTTTGCTGGCGTTGCTCGCTTCAAAAAGTTGAGCAATGTTCAACTTTTGGCGCCTCGGCAGAAGCGTCAGCCAATGAAGTCCCGTTTATGCAAATCTGCCGGTACAAGCGCTAGCCAATCAGACCGCGTGTATGTTGGGAGAGACTACGCAGGTAATTCCTCATATTCCAAAAATGTGAGGGAAAATTCATTATAGCGGTAGTGAATCACCCGGTGCTGTATGATCAGTCTCTGTTCATCTACCGGGATACAAACCAGAGGAGCGAGGCATGGAGGGAGGAGGCAGGGACAGTGGGTGAAACTGGTAGGTTGCTATTGCTTTGTGTGTCGGGGGCAAGAGATTCATGTGATTGGTTGTTGCTGCTGAGCGGACCGTAGCGTAGGCAGAAATTTACTTTAGGGTGGGCCTGTAAAAATATAGGGTGGGCCAGATTTTCTTCTGCGCATCGGAAACTAACCACGATCCCGCCGGTACCGGTGGCAGATTACTTTTAGAATACTTCCTTTCCTCTTCTTTTTCTTCTTTCCTCCTCTTCTTTTTATCTTTTCCTCTTCTTTCTATCTTTTCCTTTCTTCTTTCTCTTTAGAATACTTTCTTTTCCATAACAGATGGGTATGTTTTGGTGAACGGGAGACACGTATTTTACTGTTTTAATGGCTTATGAAGAGCACGAACACGACATTTTAGTGTCATTCTTGACAGCTCTCTCATCTGCACCGTACATAAAAAGAAAAACTCACCCAGACTGCATTCTTTGTACTGTCTTAAAACCTTTCCTTGGAAAAGTGTATGCATTGTAAGGTGTCCTTGGGTGCTTTGAAAGGCGCCCCTAAATAGAATACATTATCGTTATTTATTATCTGAAACGATGTAATCACTTTTAAAACTTTTCCCAGTTACTTGCCCCATGCATTCGGCAGCAGCAGGCCATTCAGTTAGATTTGATCCCGTTATGAATGTCATAATTTCGACAATACATAAATGCTACATAAACGTTATCTTCCACGTTTTATCTAAACATCTCCGTTTCTACCTTCCAATATGTTTTGAAAGAGAACTCTCTCTCTCTCATCTGCGTGCGGGGCGGGGCCTCACGGACACGCTACATCTCTCGCTCGCAGATACGCTGCATCGCTGTGCACACGGTTCTGCCGGTAATGAATATTACATTGTGAGGAAACTTTCCACCAATAATTCCAATAAGTATTCACTTCAGGTTTACGAAAGTAACTGCACTCAGTTTACTCGTTTTTTCAAATGTAACGCCAGCTGAATATACTGATTTTTTTTTTTTTCTTTTTTTTTTTTCTTTCTTTTTCTTCCGATTACGTAACACCGTTACATGTATTCCGTTACGACCCAACCCTGTGTAAGGGTCGAGTGCAAACGTTTTCGTTAAAAACTAGTACCTGAGTGCAACGGAAGTTGAAGCTCCTGTGGCGGAGTCTTCCAGAGCCTGGAGGCGAGCATCGATAGCTATCATGGAGCTAGCCAGGGATTGCAGGGAGCCGGCCGCGCTACTCTCCATAGGGGTGTGTGACGCTCCCGGACTGGCGAGCCTGAGAAGGGGTGGATTTTTTGGAGGGGGACGGGATCCTGGAGGGCTCGACTTCCTGCCCTTTTTTTACCTCCGCGGCTGCGGCCTCGTCCTGCTCTCTGGGAAGCTGGCTGGAGCTGCTGCCCCGGACTGGGGAGCTACGCTGGAGACCTGGTCCGAGAGCTATCGCCGCTGAGAGAGAGTGAGGCCTGGGGCTGTGGGAAAGCCCTGCTGCAGGAGCCGGGCGATGAGGAAGTCTTCCTCTGTTGATAAGCCGCTGTGGGGAGCCGAACCGGGATCGGAGACTTCCAGAGAAGGTTCGTGTTCCGAATTGTCCGAGTTGGACATCTTGAGCTAGTTGTTTCTTACGGTTTTTCTCACGAGAAGCAGTATTGTATTGCAACTACCATTGCGTGTGATCATCTGCAATGACAACTGACAGGGAGGAAGAGCAGGTATTTAAGGCATTTAGCATGTGCAGCGATTGGCTGCTGAGGCATGACGCCCTCATATTTAATGAGGGGGGAAGGGAGCCATAGAGTGACGTGTGAGTGACTCGAGTTAGGTCTTCCTTATTGAACTTGCGCTAAAGCTTTCATTAGTTATATCCTCACTTTAGCTTCCCTTGTACAAGAGCACCATGCATGTTGTGCTGTCTGTATCTGTCAGGGTGGAGTGAAGCAGGCTGGACCCAAATGCAGATTTCACAGACAAATACCTTTATTCCAAGGTTAAATTGACAAAACAGAACACTACCACCTGAACACAGTCCAAGACAAACAAGGAACTAACAATGACAGACAGAAAAACCAGAACTTAAATACACACAAGACTAATCAAAGAAACAAGAGACAGGTGAGGAGGGAGGATAAAACACAGGGGCACAAGGTGAACACAATCGGGTAATCAGACAGGAGGGAACAGACAGAAAGCAACAGGCAAGACAGGGGGTGAACACTTTTCAAAATAAAACAGGAAACCAAAGACAGAAAAAGACAAAACAAAGCACAGACAGATCGTAACAGTATCTTCTGATTTGATCAACACTACTAAAGCTTTGTGATGTGGCAGAATAAGTTGTGTACATGACTCTTTTAACATTGATTCATGGATCATGCGCATCAGTACACACCCATGTATTTTATTTTTCATGCAACTACTAATAATATTCAGAATATTATAAGTTGCTCATATTTGAGTTTCACTTCCAAAAGCATCTGTATCTTAAATCTGCTTTGCAAGTTTTCATCAGACATTTCATTTCCCATTATATTCCTTCGATATAAGATTCAACACACAGTCACATTGAACGTATTTTAAATGGTGTTCCTGTGCTCTTTTACTGGTGTTATTCCTTATTCTAGAGAATCTAGAGGTGTGAACGAGTGATACGAATTTATGGCAGCCAAACATGTCAGTCACATTATGAATAATATATCATGAGAGCAAGACAAATGAATGTTGGCTTCACAGCCTCTTGACAGACCTGAGAGACAAGACTCTTCAACATACCAACAAACAAACAGGCTAGATCTCACAAATTAGTTAATGGTGTTATGACCCTTGCTCCAAGCCGTGCCCTTAACTTCAGTTATAGGAAAATCCTAGACATGATATGCATCTTGACTCCTCCAATATAATAATGCCCAGATGCACAACAGTATAAACCTCAGAGACTCGTATTGCACAAACAACCCAAACTAATGTTCACTAAAACCAAACCCTTAATCTTCCATAAAGAAACGTAAAACAAATGAGACGTCTCTTAACCTAAGCTCTTTTATGAAAATGTTTTCCAATGCAATCAAGTAACAACATTTTGGTCATTATATCAGAATTTCTAACATCAGAAAAACTGGACTGCACAAATTGTGGATTTATTTGTTGGAAGAAGCAGAGTTGAAGGAGAGCAGGTTTGCTTAAATTGATAGATTTGATCAACTTGTCCAATCTGAAGACAGCAATTCCTTCAATCATGGCCCCACCTGTTGCCCATCAACCTGACACAAGAGTGAGAGAAACACCTGTCAAATCAAACATCAACACAAATATAAACTATTGTCATAAAAGTTGATCTCAGAACATGTGGATGGGAGTAGACGGAGGAGTGTGGGTTCCCTGCTGGTTCGATTTTCCCAATTAGTCTCATCTGTCGTGGTGGATCCGTTATTAATAACTAAGTTATCTACACCGCTAATTAAGACTTCCCGATCATTGTGTGCCATTAACATCAAACAAAGTGTGTCTCACAGCTTTTTCTCCCACATCTTTTGGATATGAAAGAGGGCGTGTTTCCTGTATTTGTGTTTAACAGACTAGTAATTAACTAGTGGTCTCTTATCTTTTTGTGTTGACAGAGTTGTCAAGAAAAGCTATGAGTCACAAAGACGGTGAGGGAAATTTAGAAAAAGACGCAGGCGAGTACGGTTACATACAAGGACAGGGGGAGACAACTGTGTGTGTTTTTCATACTTTAAAGGGTGCTCTGTGAGTGTCTTGTCACTTCATGTCGACAGGGATATTAAAATGTGTCTGAATGCATGAGTCATACAGTTAAGTTGTGGTTGAAAATAGAGAAGGGAATTAGTGTTTACTTAGAGATTGCTTTCTAAATATTGTTTAATGTTGTTACGCGTATGTGTCATTGTCACATCTTGTCTGGTCTTCTTTAGCACTGCCTTTGCCTTACTATAACTTCAAATAAATTGTCATTCAAATGTTCTTTTTAAGCAATGCAACCTTGATTTTACAAGTGTACATGAAGAAGAACAAGAGGGAAAAAACAGAGAGAACATGTACTAAAAGACAGGAAAAAGGCAAAGAGTGGACAAGGAGAGACAGAGGGCGGAAATGAGTGACAGCAGGAGGAATGGAGAGATGAGTGGGATTTCAGATGAGAGAGAGAGAGACTGTGAAAAGAAAGAGAGAGAGCGAGAAATGGAATGGGATATCAGATGAGTGGGCCATTAGTCACTGCCTTTTTGCTTCCTGCTGTGACTGTGTTTCCATGGCGATAATTAGCATATCAGACATAAACCCCGCCTCCACAGCCTTCAGTGTCTTGTTAACCAATTAACTTAGGAGACAGCAAGGACTAAACCAGAGAAAATAACTTGAATATTAAAGTCAATCACCAACGGTAAAAAAAAACAGGTAACACCCCCTGGCTTCGCTTCACTAGATAAAAAGTTAAGTTCCTAAATATAACATTTACTTTGCACAAGATTTGACGTTGCAAAGAAAACGCTGGCACATTCATCGTGAACCATTAATCAAGTTGTTACTTATCTGATGTAATTACTCTTCTAATTTGGATATGAAATGTTTTGCATGGATGATAGATGATCATTGAACCTGGATCTGATTAGACGAGTCGCAATGTGGATAAAGTTACATTTCTCACCATCATTTCCATTTAGTTACTGTTCAGGAGCTTTTGATCGTATCACGTATGATTGAAAATAACCTGCCAATAATGCAGGCTACTGTAGAAATTGCTGGGATCTGCATTTTATCCGCTTAATGTCCCGCCAATTGTTGAAAAAGCATCTCCGTACAATGACTTTAGTTTACAGTTCATAGTCTGTTTGTGGTTGCCTGGGTGAACGCAAACCCAACCTTCTGCAAATGAAACAATGTAATACACTTGCGTCTGGTGTAAAGGCGCGGACTATTCGGCATGAATGCAATCTTAGAGATGGCTATTGCTCAGATCTTTGGTCCTTAGCCCCTCTGCGACGAGTGGAAGGTTATGTTCATTCTTTTATAATGACCTTGCGGTGTCCTCAGATCCCCTCTAGTTACTTACAGATGCTGCGCCTTCTGCTGGTTCGGGGGATTTCACAATGAGTGGTTTGCCCCACCAGCTTGCCATGCCCTTCGTTCAACCAAATTACTCTGGATCTACACGTCAAGCCCCTCAAGGATTTCCCATATTCTGCCTCCAACCAAGAGCATGATTCAAAGCATACAATTCAGCTTGGTACTTTATCTTCTTCTATCCCAACCTCCTCTGTGTACTTATGCAATAGATATAATAGTTGTTCATGCATTAATTGTATTTTCATTCGAATCCTGCAATCTTCAAGTGCTAAGTATTAAGCCACGCTAGAGTTAATTAATTTGCTCCTCAAGGGCCTTTAGAAGGCACGTCCTCCACGCAATGATAAAGACTGCCTCTTAACTTTGCACCCGTGCAAAGGTTAATGTATAAGTTCAGGCAAAGGGGTTTCACTATACATTGATAAACGTCAGATGCAGTTGTTACAGCTTTCTCTTGGTTTCTCAGGTGGCGAATATACACAGACCTCTCACCTTTTAATCCTCAGCATAATCTCTCCCTTACTGAATTAACTTTGGAGATCAAATATACACACTTTTTTGAAACATTCAATGTCTGACATTTCTGTTTTGGGAGTCAAGGAACCCTGAATAATCATTGCTAAAACTAATACTGTTTTCTTTGTCCTTTATCTTCCATGCTGAACTTCTCGCATCATTGCCCTCTGACACATGGGTCGGCACTAGGGGTGTAACGGTTCACAAACATTTCGGTTCGGTACGTACCTCGGTTTTTTGGTCACGGTTCGGTTCGGTACGTTTTCGGTACAGCAGAATTTTTTTTCACAAAACAAAACATATATATATATAATTTTTTTGTATTATTATTAAACTGTGAATAATGTATTCACTCAAATAAATACAAAATATAATAAAATAAACATTAAGGTGCAGCATTTCGATGAACTGAAATAATCTGTATTTTAACTTTACTGTACTAGTACTCACAAAACATAAACTATTAGTTTTGGGTTTTTAATTATTATTAAACTGTGAATATTCACTCAAATAAATACAAAATATAATAAAATGAACATTAAGGTGCAGCATTTCGATGAACTGAAATAATCTGTATTTGAACTGTACTAGCACCTAAGCAGCCAGTTTGACATTAGGACTTGCTTGTCATTGTATTTTCATGTTTTTTTTAAAGAAAAATGAACTTGTCCACATTGCTTGCCGAAAGGGCAGATCTGCTGGCACTAACAATGTCTCCTGCTGTGGAGAACACCCTCTCTCTAGGGACAGAGGTAGCAGATACAGCCATCTAGCGCTTTGCTAACATGGCAACATAAGGATATTTGGCATTTGTAATAGCTTTGGCTCGGTCTGAACTCTTTGCGAGTGGTGGAGGCTTAAATGCTAGTGGGAGTTGGGTTTGCACTTCAGTCTTTTTTCTTTTGGTATCGGTGATATTCACGTTCGGGTGATGCCTTTTCAAGAGTGTGCAAGTTTGATGTATTGCCAGCCGCGTAACCAATTTTAGTTGAACAATGCCGACAAACAGCTTTGGTTCGGTCCACCTGTCTTTGTCCGTCATCCTTGTACGTAACTGCGAAACCAAAATGTTCCCAAACCGGAGACTTCAATGATGCTGGAGGATTTTCGAGCTCAACTTTATCTGCGTTCGCCATTAATTTTCGATAGTTCCTCAAATTACTGACTACATTTGAACGCATCCCTCTGACCAGCTCTCATGTATGCCTCTCATCCAATTAAATGACTTGCTCGCTCTATGACGCGTTGAACCCAATGTGAGCAAATTGCTCTGAATGCTGCGACGCAGCACCTGAGATTACTTCCAAAAAGTTGTTCACGTTCTCAATTTTTTACGTTTAACGTTATATTCGTTCGGTACACACCTGTACCGAACCGAAGGGCCCGTACCGAATAATTTCAGTACGTGTACCGTTACGTGTACCGTTACACCCCTAGTCGGCACCCATGTTTATTCGATGGCTGCAAACCCAACGACGAGGGTTCTCCTCCAAGCTGCGTGATCTCTGCCTAAGCTGCGACCTGCCCCCAGATCGCTATTCCCACTGTTTAAGAATCTGCACAGCCACAACCGCAGCTCTATATCGGCCTACCTCAACCCTGAGTATCCTGGGACGTCGGTCATCTTCTGCCCACCAGCGCTATATCATGCCTCACATGAATGAGATCCTTTCAGCACAAACAACCATGAGCTCTTGCACTACTCGATGATGAGTAACGTTCAAAGATGTATATCTATATAATTCTGTTATTGCATACCAGGTGGTTGCTGGGTTAGATTATATTTATTTCATTATAGTATATTCCCCTCATAGCTGCATGCTTGGGGGGGAAAGCTCATTGTCGCTGCCACAAAGACCTAGACACAGCAGTCTTGATAGGTAGTATATTCCCCTCAAAGCCGCGGTGCTGGGCGGGGGGGTAGGCACTGGTCACTTCCAGGCCTACACATAGCAGTCTCTCTAGGTAGTATATTCCCCTCAAAGCCGCGGTGCTGGGAGGGGGGTCGGCACTGGTCACTTCCAGGCCTACACATAGCAGTCTCTCTAGGTAGTATATTCCCCTCAAAGCCGTGGTGCTTAAGGGGAATGGCTTTTCGGGCTGTTCCCGGGCCTTCACATAGCAGTTTCATTAGGTAGCATATATAGGTAGTATATTCCTCTCAAAGCCGCTGTGCTCAGGGAAGAATGGGCTCTGGGCTATTCCTCAGGCCTACACATAGCAGTCTCACTTAGTAGTATATTCACCTTAAAGCTGCTGTGCTTAGGGGGAATGGCCACATGGCAGCTCGCCAGGCCCTCTACTTATCAGTCTTACATCACCAGCGTCAGGCTCGGGCTACGCAGTTTTGGGGGATAGTATCTAATCTCCACGCAGTTTTGGGGGTTAGTTATTTAATCATCACTCATCGTGCTATGTATATCTATGGAGTGATGATGCCCGAGCCTAGTCGCCAAACTCAACTATATGCTTCTAATAAACATGTTAAAGGAACATGTGAGTTGTCTGACTAAAATCGGGCGAAGCCTGCGAGCTAGTTCAGGCAGTCAACTCGAGCACTTATGCTGCATTCATACATAACGCCCCCTTGCCACTCTACAACCAACCAAACAGAGTCTCCTTAATATGCCGCTCTATTTAACCTGCCAGATCTCTCTCCATGCATTGCTTGCTGCTGCTATTGCTGTAGCTACCTCTACGTTGCTGCTGCTTGCCTGCCCCACCACCACCCCAGCTTCCACCTGTAGGCTCGGGGGTTAGTTATTTAATCATCACTCATCGTGCTATGTATATCTATGGAGTGATGATGCCCGAGCCTAGTCGCCAAACTCAACTATATGCTTCTAATAAACATGTTAAAGGAACACGTGAGTTGTCTGACTGAACTGTAAATTATTGTGTCCGTCCAAAATATATTTTGTACTTATAGTGAAAACTAACCTTGGATGATGGGTTAGTAGACTAAAAGCTTTAGGAATCCAAAGTACAACATATAATAAGTACCCTGTATCAAGATTGATGCAAAACAAGTGATATTTTACCTTTTTAGACAGATTTAGCTAAAAGAACCCTCTTCTGGGGCCATTTGGGTGGATTTTCATTTCTCTGGCCCCCCTTGCTGGATTTTGACATGTGACATCTCTTTCTAACCGTCAGAGCCAATGGAATCGAGGGGAACTCCCACATAGTCCTTATTTGGTAATGTGTGTGTGTTAGACTGCCGCATAGCCAGTGGCGACTGGTCATTAGGGGCAGGTGGGGCACAGCCCCACCTAGTGTCAGCAGAAAGTATTAAAAGTAATGATTACAAAAAAATGCAAAAGATAAATTAAAAAATATATAAAATATATTTTAAGATCATGTTTATTCATCTGATTCGTCTGTACATTGCTGTTTTAGTCTGTGTTCTTCTAATTAGTGTCTACAGTGTGTGCCTATTGAGCTGTTTTGAGCCATGTGGGACAAAACCCGATCCTGCCCCTCCCTCTCCCTGTTTAAGTCAATGGTGACTGTAAAAACTACACTGCGCATGCTCAGAGTATTGTCCTATTTCATGTGTGTGGCAACAAAATAATGACCATAGGGGCACTGTGCTGACATCCCCACCATACGTCATCTCACATAATTCAGAGCTGATTGGCTGTAAGTACGTGTGCCGCGAAAAGTGTGGTGTGTGAAGAGGAGGAGAGAGAGCTGCAGTGAGGCGTCCTAAAACCTGGAAATAAACTGCGCATGGCTTCCCTCCACAAAAAAGCAATGATATTTCTCCATAGGATTTTAGAAAATAGCTCCAAATAAGATCTGTGGGAAACAAACCTGTTAGATAAATGCACGTTTTGTTCAGCCGGATAATATCCACATGTCTACCCTACTTTTATATAATTTTCGAATCATAAATCTATTGATTAGATCAGATTTATGATAGACTTTTGAAACTACAAGAACATAAGGAGGACTTTTACAAAAAAGTAATAGAGATTTTTGTCCAGAAGGATAGGCAAATGGACTTCATCTTCATGTCAAGGTAAGACTGCAATTTGATTGAAAATGGGATCTTACTAAGAGAGAACAATTCAATATTTAAATGATACAATTACATTTTTTGGGTATCCTTTTGTTGAACTGTCTGTTTAAAATTAATTGAAGCATCAGACAAAAAAAGCTTTTGAAAATAATATGATATTTTGATTTAGGTCATATAACCTGAAGAGTCAGAGCCTCACCAGCCATGAACCTCACTGCAGAAGCTTATATATAGACATCTAAGTTTTTTGTGCCCCACCACTTTTGTACATATAAAAACGCCACTGCGCATAGCCAAGACCGGAAGCTGCAGCCACTCTGGTGGCTACCATTAGCAGCTAACTTTTGCTCTCCGATTTTTACATACAAATTGAATTATGGATTATAAATGAAATCATTTTTTTATACAGAGACGTTAAAAACCTATGGATTAACCGATTCAGCCGCGTTTTTTCTCGTTTTAATGCCATTGAACACGTATTTTGATCAGATTGACAGCTACGGTGAGACAAGCTCCGTAAAGGTACGTGTTGTGATGTCTGTGTTTGCTTCCCTGTCGCGAGTTCGGATCACTCAGTGATGATACTATATACCTAAATAATCTGTGGAACCTCAGCTTTAATCGGATATCTTGTATGTGCAGCTACGATAAGTAATAAGGGTACTTTTATCTTGAGTTCTGTGCCAATGTCCGTTAGCATTTTTCGCTAAGGGGTCATTTAGATGCTTCTTATGAGACTTGTGTTTTGTTTTGGTAAAAATGGTTTGTATCGTCAGTTCAATCAGGAGAGACGTGATGTATGAGTACATGTTTATTATCGGGACACATATGTGGGAATAGTGATTGACGTATTACAACAAGTAACTGTAATGATGTTTTGGCGATTAGGCCCCGGGTTTGCAGGATGATCATTCAGGAGGGAAAGAACCGCTCTGATGAACCCCCGGGGTCTAGACACTGGTGGTGGTGATAGTAGTTCGTCCGATCTGAAGGGAGAAGGTTTCAGCTTGGCCCTGTATTAGGAGACAGGAGGCGAAGGGGTGGAGGAGGGTTGTGCGTTGACGCCTGAAATGACAACTGACAGGGAGGGGAGAGCAGATTTAAGGGGTTAGCAGGTGCGATGATTGGCTAGCCGGGGCGTGACGCCCCTGATCGCTTATTGAGATAACGTGTGACACCTGATGATATTGTCTTCCTGATTGAACTTACGCTGAGCTACATTTCAATCAGGAGAGACGTGATGTATGAGTATATGTTTATTATCGGGACACATGATATGCGGGAATAGTGATTGACGTATTACAACAAGTAACTGTAATGATGTTTTGGCGATTAGGCCCCGGGTTTGCAGGATGATCATTCAGGAGGGAAAGAACCGCTCTGATGAACCCCCAAAAGAAGTGAAGTATGAAGTACGGAGCTGTGAGCAATTCTTACCTTGCGGCTGGCTGCGGAGATCTATGGATGAAATGAGAGATTAACATGTGTGAAGAAAACTTCTGTGTTGCAATGTTGAGGTGGAATGAAGGAGTCTGGATCGTCGTTAGCCAAAACACTGAGAGTTTATTTAAGAGTATATTTAATACAGCCGGGGATATTACTTAGTTTCACACATCCCTGTGCAGCCACCAAGCCATCTCTGCCACAAAGAAGACATAGCACGCACCAACATGAGAAGAGGCGGAACTACAGAAGCCCGCGTTTTACCTAATCAATAGCAGATGTGAGACAATAATCTGTTTGTCTCGCAAAATGCATGGAGACAGGAAACCTTCCCCCACAGGAAAGAGGGAGAAGCTTTTGACCTGTGACCTCAACTTACAGAGAGGATCTTTGACTTTAATACAAAGGATGTTTGCAATATCACAGATTCTAAGAAAAGATAAGAAACTCTATAGGGACGTGATGAGCGCCGGAATCGCTTCCGGGCTTCGGGGTTAGACATGCGCGGACCCACTGGCCGCAACCTGCACTGCAGGGTTAACATGACGCAGACCCACTGGCCGCAATCTGCATTCGCAGGGTTAAACCTAACGCAGACCCATGTCCGCAACCTGCATTCGCAGGGTTAAACCTAATGCGGACCTGTGTCCGCAACCTGCACTCGCAGGGTTAAACGTGACGCGGACCCACGTCCGCAACCTGCACTTGCAGGATTAGCGTACGCAGACCCGGAGTCATAGCCTGATAGTTACGAGAACAGTTGACACGTATACATGCTGACGTGTTACCACCACCAGTTATAGGCATAATTACCATTTTTAGTGTTTGAGGGACCTTTGGATAGCCAGCACGGCACTGATGTCCGGGCGGATGTAGGATGTGAAGGCAGAGGAGGACCATCGTCCGAGTTGTTGCAGGGATGAGGATGAGACGCCTTGATTAGCAGTGGAGGTAGCTGCGCCTATCCTGAACGAATGCCCCGAGATAATTGGGGTGATAAGCCGGATCTAATGAGAACTTGCTTAAGTAATGTGATGAGGGACGCTAGTGTTAGATCCAGAGAGTGTGATAATAAATGTGTAAGCGATAGTGGAATCTGAGCGGCCGCTATGCGGATGATCTCATGCAGATATTCCCCCCCAAAACGGAGGATGTGCAGTGCACGTCTTTAAGGGACGGGGAAACCGCGGTCGTCGTGAGGCCGGCAGATGCCACGTCCAGAACGGGAGATGATGGCGTGCCGTAGATTATCCGCATGCAAAGTATGGTTGCCCGGTGAGGAAGAGCAATTGTCGTTGGAGATGTTTGCTGTATGCGCCTTGACGTTTATGTGGATGCACGCAGTTTGGTTAGAGGAACATTAATACCATGAGCTTGATGTAATGCCTAGGCACTCCAGGTGTGTGACTAGGCCTATAGTTCCTCATGATTAGGCACGCTGTGCTCCTGGAGGAGTCTCTTCTTGTTTCTTCTTCTCTCTTCTTTCTTCTTCTCTTTTCCCAGTTGAGTGGGGTTATAGGTTAGTAATGTTGTATTTGAACACTAGATGGCGTAAAGCAATGCATGAGGGGATCTCCCTGGGCAGTGGGTGATTGAACTGGGGAGAGACACTATTAATATTATTTACCCGAATAGCCGGTGCACGTGTAGTTTCTCCTTACTTGACTCCCGCTTAAGGCTGAAAGAGTTCCGCTGAACGGATGATGGGAACTTAAAGCGCGTCGTTAATATCTGCTTTGAAGAGCCAGCCTTGCCTGCACGCTATTAAGATTACATTATCTCCGTGCGTAGAAAGGGGGAACATTGACCTTGTCATCGAGATTGCCCTGAACAATACCAGTCATGCTAGTAGCCTACGCTAAAGCGAATATAGTTGTAACGAGCAGTAGCGCTTGAACAAAGTGACTAGAACGCGACCGCACCTTGAAATATTTATGCAGTCGGGCAGCACTAAGAATCTGTTATTGTGTAGGAAACGGTTTAATGCCGCAATGATAGTGACAGTAGTCAAGATGACTGATTAGCTTGGTTGCAACATCACCTGTAGGATGCCAGAGAACCTTAATGACGTTGTTGTGATGCCGACGTCGTAAATTCATACTGAAACATATCGCTAACAGATGGGACATATTTATAGCTGCTTATATGACAGTCGGACAGTGAATGCTTAACGACGACTGCTGCGTGTGAGTTAACAGTGGAATAGCTCCGGTGCACAATTCGCTGCAGCGGCGTTTATGCCGCTGAACCACGTGATAACCGATACAACACGGCATTCTAGAAAAGTATAGGTTGAAGAAGTAGTTCTGATTGAATCTGGCTTCGTATGATTGAAAACTACCTGACACGATCCTCCATGTTGTTTGACAGCGGTAAGGGAGAAACACGGCGACGTAAACAATTACGTCATGACGCAGACGCGATATTACACCTTTGAACCTAATTCACCTCTGTAATGTGTAAGGATTTAGTGGATCAGAGACTGTGAACGGATTTGGACAGTGCTGCCGAAAATATGTTGTTGTCGCAGATCCAGCCGTTGGTGCACCGAAAAACGGAATATTCTAGTGGAGAAAAAGAAAAACGATCATTAAGTCAATAAATCGTTCAATTAATATTGGGAGTGAATTCCTAATTTATTTAGTATCTGGTCGTGTCATAAACAGGAATGTGCAGCGACTTGTCATTGAGGAAAAGAAGCCCTACGAAACACCATTCATTTCAGGTAACACTGTGATGAAGCTTGAAACTGCATTAGTTACTGAGCATTGTAATGGGAAGTCATACTGTTAGAAATTAAAATCAATGTTTTTAATGGCATAAAGTACCTTAAACATACCGTCAGTTTAAATCATAGGTTTAAATGCTGTTTTATACTGAAAAACCAGAAGTTCTTGTGCACAACCAGTTGTTAAGCTTTTATTCTGAAAATCCTTCTTCTCCGGTTAGCATTTAGCATGTGGCTAATATACCATTACTATAGAGGTGAATTTAGTAGCGATATGACACGGAGTGTTGCACACCGAAACCTACTGATTTCAACACTACAACTATAGACGTCGAGATATTATTATTGTTGAATATTAAATGAAGGTACAGTTTATTTGAATACGTTATTGTTTACAGATGTGGGTAGCATGTGACAACATCCGGAACGACCGGAAACCAAACTGCCGTGAAGTATTTCCTGTATTTTTTGGAGTATTGATTACAGCGTTTAGAATGTGTTAAATGAAAAGTCATGAAAAGAGTTAAGGAGGAGAAAAGGCGTGTTTGGATATATATTGAATGTACAATGTATGTATCCTCTGATATGCGTAACAACGGACATTAAATACGTGGAGGGCCGGCCCCCAGCAGTGCCGACCGGCACACAGGGAGGAGCCAGCAGAGGAGATATAACAGCTGGAGAGGTGGAGCTCGCTCTCTTTCCTTCACTCAGACACAGCTGTTTTTCTGACTGAACAATCTCCTGTTTGTAACATTACCGCGCCATATTTTTAATTAAAGTAACCATTTGAACCTTCTCAGAGACTCCATTTAGTCGACTTTTTAAAGCCTCTCTCCTGGACGCGAGAATAACGAACATAGATAACAATACCCGAACTGCATTAGCAATGCATTACGATCTTCGTACGCAAAGAAATACGTTACTGAAACTCCATTCTTTCACACACACATACGGGTATTGGGCCGAGCGCGACACCCTACGTCCGGTATCCACCGTTTTACGCGAGGTGCAAGCAGCCGTACACCGTCTAGGTGTTGCTAAGCTTCCTGTACTGAATATCATAGTCTATTGCCAAGTCAACTCTAAAATACCACATATATGCAATGGCATGATAATATTATTGTGACAAATGGGGTATTCACCTGGTGTTTCCAGAAATTAGACGTAGATGCAGCCACAATCGACGAAGGCCACTGTCGTTTTTCCATACATCTGCAGGCAGTCTGTAAGGGCAATCGGACAACCCACACAGCTCTAGTTTACGCTGGTAACGACCTAAAAAACACCCCTCAAGTCCAGAGATGTAATCCGAAGACATGCAGCGATTTCTTCGGTCGTTAATTCAGAAAAAAAACCTAGTGCGCTCTGCCTGGCTGCGTTAGCTAGCTGTTTATATTTGCACTTCCAGGATATTAGCACCTCCAGGAAAATGGCGTATTTATATATATATATATATATATATATATATATATATATGGCGCGTGTTGCATTGTGGGTAGCTTGTGACGTAACTGTGTGTGAAAGAATACTGTAACACGTTACGCCCAACACTGCCTGGAACTCACCTTAACCCTGAACTAAAGGTAGCAATGCATAGTGTTAAACTTCCTGTCGGCTCCCAGACCGTAGTCGAGGAAACGGGGGGGATGACTCTCTGTCGTAGTTTTTTATGGACACATTTACCATTCAATCTCGTCCAACTGATCTTGCAGCTGTCACTCCTCGGCTCTTGGTAGTTCAGGCATTTATCAAACCTGGCAACTCCGGGCTTCCTGGCAGCTGTCAATCAAAGTCCAGTGGCTCCGCCCCAAAGTGCCAGAAACTTTTCACGCGCGCGTAGACAGACTCCGCGAGCGAGTGAGGCTGACGGCCCGTCCACATAGCAGCGTGCGTTGACGCTTGGAGGTGGGCGTATCTGAAGCTTGGGGATTTTTTGCGACCAACAACCAATCACATGGCACAATCTCCCGCCCCCGACATACAAAGCAATAGCAATGTTAAAACGAAGTAAACTGGATATAAAATCCCCAAACAGGCGAAAACCTACCAGTTTCATCCACTGTCTCTGCCACCTCCCTCCATGCCTCGCTCCTCCGGTTTGTATCCCGGTAGATGAACAGAGACTGATCATACGGCACCGGGTGATTCACTACCGCTATAATGAATTTTCCCTCCATTTTTTGGAATATGAGGAAATGACCTGCGTAGTCTCTCCCAGCATACACGCGGTTTGATTGGCTAGCGCTTGTACTGGCAGATTTGCATAAACGGGATTTCATTGGCCGTAACGGAGCCTACACACGGCGGCGTGCGTTGCCGCTTGGCGGTGGGCGTGTCTTGAGCTTGGGGAGTCAACGCGAGCAACGCGACCAATAACCAATCACATGAATGTCCCGTCCCGGACATACAAAGCAAAGCTCATGCTACATCCATGCTGGCTAAATATACTGTCTATGCTTGCTAGCTGTCCATTCAAACGAAGTACACTGGATATAAACTCCCCAAACAGGCGAAAACCTACCAGTTTCACCCACTGTCTCTGCCACCTCCCCCCATGCCTGGCTCCTCCGGTTTGTATCCCTGTATGTAAAGAGGGACTGGTCATATAGTACCGGGTGATTCCCTACCGCCACGATAATTTTCTCCTCCATTTTTTGACATATGGGAAATAACTGCGGTCTGGCTCTCCCAACATACACGCGGTTTGATTGGCTAGCGCTTGTACTGTCAGATTTGCATACGCGGGATTTGATTGGCTGACGCCTCCGTCGAGGCGGCAAAAGTAGAATATTGCTCTACTTTTGCAGCGAGCACCGCGAGAGAAGCTACGCTTTGCTCCCACAATGCAGTTCGGCGAATCGTGACGTCACCCCATTCAAAGTGAATGGGAAGAAGCATTGAAGCGGCAACGCACGCCGCCGTGTGTAGAGGCCGTAACACTCCCGCGAGGGAGCAAGAGGGCTGTCTCTGTGCAGATTAAACCCTGTTTAATCTGCATGCGAGGGTCATTTCATGCGCGTGTAAAAGCACATTTCCCGCTCGTGAGTAGCTTGTTTTGCACGCTAGAATATTGACCCAAATCTGACTACATAGGTAGCGATCTCACTCTGCATGACCCAATGTCATACAATACACGAACATCTCGTGAATTGTTGCAACTGCCTTTTGCCAGCGCTACCCTGACGCCTGTTTAAAGTGAGCGCAGGAGGAAGTAGCTTCAATGGGATATAGCTTAAGCCCTGCCTGCCTGCAGGAGGGGTTGTGGTTGAAGCCAGAATGGGTAAAACTCCGCATGCGATGAGGACCTGTTCCGTGTGAAGCCGGAAGCGCCGCATTAAGCGGCCCTGATGCCAGTGATGCCTTCTCGAGAGACTGAAGGCGTGCGTCAATTGTTTGCGTGAAGTAGCCATTCCCATTAAGCTGGAGGAACTTCCATGGAGCCCGATTTCCTTGTCTTTTCCTCCCGCGTCCGGGTTTGCGGGGCGGCCGGCTGGACCCGCTAGCCGACTGGGGAACGCCGCCTGTAGCTTAATCCGCAAGACTGCGGAGCTGATGAATAATGCCTGGAGCTGGAACGAAGCCCTGCTGCTGCTTGTGCGTTGACGCCTGAAATGACAGCTGACAGGGAGGGGAGAGCAGATTTAAGGGGTTAGCAGGTGCGATGATTGGCTAGCCGGGGCGTGACGCCCCTGATCGCTTATTGAGATAACGTGTGACACCCGATGATATTGTCTTCCTGATTGAATTTACACTGAGCTACATTTAGCTGAGATTATTTCCGATAATCTGGTATAACACATTAATAGGTTCTTAAATATTAAGATCCCCTGAGACCAGTGGCGTAGCCAGGAATTATTGTGTGGGTGGGCCTGGAGAAATGTAGGTGGGCCAGGGGGAGACTCATTAAGCATGGGGTCTGAGCTCAAACTTCATTAATGATTTTATTTATTTTTTAATGCACTAATTAAACATAAGCATAAGCATAAACTAGCAGTGAAAACAAAAACATAGGCACGGCGGCCTCAGAATGTGTGTAAAACTGACATCCACATGACTGGCTAGGCGGCCACAGAATACACAGGCTCGGCGGCCTCAGGTTGTTTATCCTTGACAGTCGCACACACGGAGTCGCTATAGCCTGCGAAGCGACGGCATCCTTGAATCGGTATCATACAGAGCGGCGATACTGCGACTAGAACACACACGCACACACACACACAATAGTCTGCAACTGCAGCTGCGCTGTTGTTGCAAATGCAACAGTCTTTTGTGTCTGCTGCGAGACCCCATCGCGCGTCTTCGTATAGAAGACGGAGGAGAGAAGAGTAGATAAACAAAATGGAACTGATGGATAAAAGACAACGACGAGGCATGGACATCAAACGCTTCATGAAGAGGAACTGGCTGCTCATCGCTACGATGATAGCAGTGGTGTTGTCATCCACATGACTGGAACGGTGGCTTCAGGTTTATCCCGCATCCACATGACTGGATAAAAAATCCAAATAACACCCAAATAAAAAGTAAAAAATATAAACAATTATATTATATTGACGCACCAAATAGCTAGGCTTCATTACAATTACAAATTAGTGAAATGTGAATTAGCCTACCTTTTTGATGATCACAGCAGGAGACGACGGGGCTTGGTATTGAACACTGAGATGATCTCGTCATGCTGCAAAGACTCGGCCAGTTCTCTTTCAAATGACAGGAGCGATAAACTATTCACAAGGCCAGTCACCATCGATGCCCTGCTGTCTGTCTTGATTCGATTGACTGTAGAAAATAGTCTCTCCACAGAGCAAGTGGTCATCGGTAGAGTAACGAGTGCCCTCAGCAGACAATTCATATTTGGAAATATGTCACTTGGGCAGGTGTCGCTAACTTCCATGAGTGATGGAAAGAGCCTGCCATCTTCCTCCTTTCTCTTTAGCTGCTGAACAAAAACAGTGTGTTCTGCAGCCTCCACTGTTATTCCAAAGTGGGCACTGGGTGATTGCTGCCATCTCGCCAAATGTCTCGGAACTGGGCATGCAGGCCGCTGCGGCTTTCATCAGCCCATATGAGTCTGCTTGGAAACGAGTGTCTAGCTCCATTATCTGCCTGTCCAAGATGTCATTATATAATCTTCTTAAATCAGAGTTGTCCCTCACAGCGGTCGCTTTGCCCATTGTCGATTCCACATGAGAGTCACCCAACCTGGCTGGCATCTTCCTCTTTCGGGAGGCAGTGACGTCCCAGTTCATAATGTCGTATTTCAACATCAAATCCTCCGTCAGTTTCATTACTTTGTCCAAGTCATTTTTGGAATTATCCCTGCATGCAGTGAAGCTCTCCTTAAGTCCCTCGATTAGATGTATGCAATCTGTTATAGATATAGTGGCGGATTGCAGGCCCTTCGTGGCGAAGTCACTCATTTCAAACAACATCTTAAATGTTACGAGATGAAATACAAATTTCTTGTTCTGGATTTGTTGTAAGAGAGAGTCAGCCTCGATTTTCGTCTGACCAGTGCTCTCAGAAAATTCGGCAAGTGTTTCTAATATTGCATCAAAAAGACTCAAAACCTTATTGACTGAACCAGACCTGGAACTCCATCGCGTGTCGAAGCCCCTCTCAAGCTCTAGCGCTGGTTTATGTGGGCGGAGCTGTTTCTGTATTTCTATAAACTTTGCATGTCTATGTGACCCAGTCATTAAACTATGTAAGGAGTTCAAAATATCAAAAAAGGTTGCGACGCTGGGTGATGCCTTGGATGCTGCGCAAAGCACAAGGTTGAGACGGTGCGAGTTACAGTGCACATAAACAGCGTGGGGGAACGTTTGCTTCAGAATGACTTGAACCCCACCTCTTTTGCCGGACATTACTGATGCTCCATCGAAACTAAATCCAACACATAATGCGGGATCAAGCTCTAGTGCCTCCAGTACTTGTAAAATATTTTCTGATATTACATTTGCAGTCATGTCCCCTGTCTCTACAAAACCCACAGCCCTCTCCTTCAACACTCCTTTGTGTAGGTATCGACCACAGACAGCCACCAGTTCTCTCTTGGAGAGGTCTTTACATTCATCTGCGAGAATAGCATAATATGTATCCGGCTGATCATGTAATTCACCTTTTATTTTCCGGATGAGTAGAGATGCAGCTATTTCCAACAACTCATTTTGTATGTCAGGGCTCATGAGTTTACAATTCTTCAGTAGTTCGTTCAGGCGCATTTTTATGTCGGGGTCATAAGTACAAATTAATTTGAATAACTCCAAAAAGTTCCCCCTGTTCAATGCCTCCGCATTTTCACGGTGCCCCCGCAAAGGTATGTCTTGCTTGGCGCAAAATAAAACGAGGTCTATCACAACTTTTATATGTTCTCGATTTCGTTCTATAAATGATCGATTAGCAGCATCCCTGTTAAGCTGGTTAATAATATTTCCCTTCCCTGACTGGTGGCATTGCTTATAGCCTTCTACTTTTGCCAATGCTGAAACATGTTGTTTGCTAGCCTCATGTTTTACACAAAACTGAGAAATATGCTTCCAGTCCTTAAATCCATATTTTACGAATCGATCTTCGCCTGTCACTTCAAGGAAATGGCGACATGCCTTACAAAACACTGCATCTCTGGATGTGCTGTATTCAATCTAATGAAATCGGTCATAGCACTGGGCGGAAAAACTCCTACTTTTGCCTGACAAAAAAGTGGTGGCTGGGAACACCTTGTGTTTGGGCTGTGTCGGGGGCTCATCTATACCTGACAAGTCTGATGGTGCTGCTAACTTTAAGTCTGTTCCACCTGAGGCTGAGGTCAATGCTGTAGGTTCTTTGAAACCAGGTGGAGTGGAGGCTGAGGTCGATGTTGTAGGTTCTTCGAGAGCAGCTGCAGTGGAGGAAGGGAGTGGAGGATGAGTTGTGATAACGTTAGCCATCTCGAATGCTGACTCTGGCGCTTGCTGGGAAGAATCACTGTGAGCAGCAGCGGCAGCTGCAGTCGGTGTCTGGATGGATTCGGAGGTAGACGCCTGTAGTTCAGCAGAATCCTCTGTGCGAACTCGTTTTAGAAATGTAAACAAACTAGTTTGTTTCGCCATTTTGCAATCAACTTGGTACTGTACAGTTGCGCTAGCTGCTGGCTGAGAAAGAGCGCGAGAGCAGTCAGGAACGTCAAAATCGCTGTGACACGCTGATTGGCTGTGGGTGGGCCAGACATGCATGTGGGTGGGCCCACCCACAGCTACGCGGCTGCCTGAGACACAGTGTCGGAAAAAAAAAAAAACAGGGTCCCCGCCGACAGGGACCTTGGGGCTTAAGGTTATTTTGACCTTGCAAATAGAAGAAACCAAGACGTTTCAGTTTACGGACCATTGAGTATATGTTCTTCAAGCTTCACTCATATTATACAATGTCCATAAGCGCATGGAGAGGGTACAGTAAAGTCCTACAACTAAATAATGTCTGTATATGCATACAAATACATTTAGCACAATCCAAAACATTCGAAAGACCCAAAACATGTTGTGCACTTCCTGACTTCAGCTGATTTATTATTCTGCCATGAAATTTGAAAATTATTTCCTGGCCCTTGTATTTAAGCCCTTAATATTTGATCACTATCCCTACTCAGCTTTCTGAAGATATTGGGTGCTCTGTGACCTGAATAACTTGTGCTTTTAATGCAGGATTACACACTTGGATACATAGAGTAACACTGGACGTACAGGTTAAGTAAAAACGCTGCTAGTTCAATGACCAGGCTTAACAGGTCTCTGTGTTACAGTATACTGTAGGTTGGTGGCTGGCTGATGCCCTTGAACAAGGCGCTGAATCACAAAACAGGAGGTGACAACTAGCCCTGTGCTCTCTCCCTTCTGAAGAAAAGTTGGTGAAAGGACGATTTATTCTGCAATGAAAGGTGTCTGATCGCAAAACAATTCTAAAGTGCCCTTGAACAAGGCACTGAATTCGAAATTTCACCAGGGGAGTTTCATCGCTGCCAACCCTGTGCTCTGTGAAGACATGCCTGTGTGCATATATAGGAAGGGTATGCAGAATAAGGCTTTCAAGGGACCTTCCTGTAAAGGTGTGAGCCCTGATTCAGAGGTTCATCTTAAACACTGTAGAAATCAAGTTGTTAACTTTGAAACGATTATTTATAAGATGTCTGGATTCCATAACAGCATTCGTTGCAATTCTGTATTTATTTGCAATTCAAGTTTCTTTTTATAGCTCCTTTCAACAACAAAGCAGTTCTCAGCCCTTTGCAGGCATTAAGAAGAGCCATTATGAAAAGGAAACAAGGCAATATAAAAACACATAAAAAGGCAAGGAGTAGCCTGAAATAAATTGAAGATAAAAATATGCTAAAATATAATTAAATTGATTAAAGATGAAAATAAGACTTGTAGTGCATTTCTAGTGTAGTGAAATACATGAATAAATAGTCCCAATTGTATTTCAGTAAAGGGCAGTGGCCAACAGGACTCTGGCTTTACTCAAAATACTTTGGAGGAGTTTTCTTGTGACAAGTTCTAGATGTTCACTCTGCCTGGCTCTTCCTACCATACAGTATATTCGGAAAATGCATTTCCGGTCAATCGTTTATTCTTATGCTTTTCAATATTAGCTTTCCAGAGAGGACAGCTCTTGCTTTACTTGATAGTCAGGCCTCCAGTTAGTAGTGTTGTTGATGCTAATTAGCTGTGTATTAGCATTCTCTTGTTGTACACTGAAGAGTGTAAAGTGGAATCATTTCTAAAGTACACAGTCCATTCACCAAAGCTCAGTTCTTGCTACTGGGTGTTAGGAAGCGCTAGACATTTTTTTTGTGATGATGTGATGCAAGTCATCTACACGTCCAAGCTTCAGCTGAGTCCAAGGTTTACACTTACTGTGCTCAGGCATTTATATATAAGCATTGGGCAGTGGCGAGCCGTGACTTTTATACCTAGGCCCTCTGACCCCCCCTTCCCTCGAAAAAAAAGAAGAGATATTGCGTCTCAACGTAGACTTCAGCGGAATATAAAAACAGTGGTCCGGGGTGCAAAACGCATCAATGACAGCGACCCTCTACCACACAAAACAACATCATTTATATAAACACCTATCATGACAGGGCACCCACAGCCAAGTAGCGATTACAAATGAATTAAGTCGGCACCGCGGCCCGCATTGAAAATGACTTACCTACCTTTGATGATCAAATCATTACATTACATTACATTGCATTTAGCTGACGCTTTTATCCAAAGCGACTTACAATAAGTACATTCGACCAGGAAGACACAACCTTGAAGAAAACAGAATCATATAAGTACATCAGGTTTCATAGAGCCAAACATTTCAAGTGCTACTCAACTGGCTTTAGGTAAGCCAGTCCTTTATTAGTATAAAAGTGCTTCGTTAATAGTTCTAACGCTCGAAGTGGAGTCGAAAGAGATGAGTTTTCAGTTTGCGCCGGAAGATGTGCAAGCTATCTGCCGTCCTGATGTCAATGGGGAGCTCATTCCACCATCTTGGAGCCAGGACAGCAAACCCACGTGTTTTCGCCGATGGGAACTTGGGTCCCCCTCGCAGCGAGGGCGCAACGAGTCGTTTTGGCTGATGCAGAGCGTAGTGCACGCGCTGGGGTGTACGGTTTTAACCATGTCCTGGATGTAGGAAGGGCCAGATCCATTCGCAGCATGGTAAGCAAGTACCAGTGTCTTGAAGTGGATTCTAGCAGTTACCGGAAGCCAGTGAAGGGAGCGGAGGAGCGGAGTGGTGTGGGAGAATTTAGGAAGGTTGAAATCACTGAAACACAAAGTCCATCCTCCTGTCCTTTTGGATGAAGCACTTGATGGCGGGTCATTCAGCTGATCCTTTGCCACTCCAGTTTATCATTGTAACTCAATCTTGAAAATGACTCGGTTAATAATTTCGCAACGATGTCATCACTATCACTGAGGTGAGCAATCATGAACGAACTTATGCTAATCATAAATCTATCGATCATAAATCTATCGATTAGATTTATGATTCAAAAATAGTAAAAGTAGGGTAGACATGTGGATATTATCCGGCTGAACACAACGTGCATTTATCTAACAGGTTCGTTTTCCACAGACCTTATTTCGAGCTATTTTCCAAAACCCTATGGAGAAATCCCACTGCTTTCTGTCGAGGGAATCCGAGCGCAGTTTACTTTCGGGTTTTAGGACGCGTCACTGCACCACTTGCATAGACCTCACAGCGGGCGGAACTTGTCATAAAGTCCGCGAAAATAAAGCCCGCCCATTTAGAGGGAAGATATGATTGGTCAATTGTACTGTCATTTGACATTACTCTCTCGTTGAGTTACTATAGCGGGCCCTCTGTGAATGTAGAGAGGGACCAACAAGCTCTCCCGTCTTCACATAACTCGTAGAGACGGCATTTAACCCTTCACATTCCAACAGAAACTGAACAGGCAGATTCGAAGGATTTATTTCTTTGGAAATATTATTTTAAATACAATTAAATCAAGTTATTTTGGTAAAACTAATGAAAAATGTAACAACAAAAAAATATTTTAAGAAATATTTTTTTAAAAATGTTTTTTTTTAATGTTTTCAAATATTATTTTTTAGAATATCTTAGGCCCTCACAGAGGGCCTAGAGGGCCCTGACGGCTCGCCACTGGCATTGGGTAACATTTGTGTTTGTAATTTGAGAGAGGTTGCTGGGAGTGACCAACACAAAATGATCACACAACTTAGTTCTACAAAGTCTTTCGGTTTTTGGTTTTGGGTTTTCAGCCTGTAACTTTTATTGTTTTGTGTCAGTCCTACTGCTGTCGTCAACCTTATTTCCCACATTGTTCAGCCAAAAAGCCTTCAAAACCCAACCGTACACTATCTGCCCAGAACCAAAGAGCAGACAGACATTAAAACTCGCTGTAATTGTGAATTACATTACATTATTTACTGCTATGTAACTTTAGATACTGTGTACAAGTCAAACACACACACTGCAGGGTTGCCAACTCTCACGCATCTGGCGTGTGACACACGCTTTCACTCTCAATCTCACGCTCTCACGCTGCCCAAACTATTCTCACGCCAAAAACAAGATGAACCGGCGATCGTTTTTGGTTGGTTATTTACAATGTTGAGTAGACAGCTGCTCAAGCTGTCAATCCGCTCCCTCCTCACCCCCACCACTCTTAACAACGTTAACAGACAGCAGAGCAGTGGGAGCCGGTTGGTCAATCCCCGACCCGTATTGCGCATGCACAGATCTAAGATCCAGTAGAAATTATAAAAAGTAAAAGTCTGCTGCTTATTGTTCTACTAGGCCAAAATAGAGTCCAAGAGTATATGAGAGTGAGAGTGCGTTAATTCATATATTTGGCTGTTTGTAATAAGTCTGTAGATTTGTTTGTGTGTGTGTTTCATGTATAGGCCTCTCACGATAATTAATTTTGTTGGATACATTTTCCCGGAAATTATTGCGATAAACGATAATATTGTCGGCACCGTTGTATGACCATTTTAGACCACTGACATAATGATAATATATAATAATAGTTCAAGTACATCCTTTCAAACTGCTAGTCACATCCTCATGTAAATGGGAAAGTATCGAGGTCAAAAAAGTTATCGAGTTCATTTTTATTTATCGTACGATAAGTCAATGAATTGCTTATCGCGACAGGCCTATGCACACAATAAAACAGTGGAAACAAACATGCGTTTGACTTTCATTAGTGAATGAAACTGTGTGCCCTTTATAGTCTGTGTCCAATATTGTGTATTTGTATATATTGTATATATCCTATATATATGCTAAGGTCCCGCTACTGACACGAAAGCAGTCATTTAGTGCACATATGTGTAATTAAACCCATGATATCTAAATCTCACTCCAGCCAGGTACCCAAAGTTGGCAACCCTACACACACACACACACACACACACACACACACACACACACACACACACACACACACACACACACACACACACACACACACACACACACACACACACACACACACACACACACACCACACACACACACACACACACACACACACACTCACACTCACACTCACACTCACACTCACACTCACACTCACACACAATCTAAATCAGTGGTTCTCAACTGGTCAGGCCTCGGGACCCACTTTTTCCTTTGTCAATAAATCGCGACCCGAAATCTTGAACCACTCAAATCTATTCAACAAAAAATCGTGCTGTAATATATTTACGCCTTTCAGCATATATTATTAATTTAAGTGAAGTACAGTGCATATATCCCTTATATCCCTTCACAGAACTAAAGTATGCTTTTAAACAAGGTTTAATGAGATGATGGTATAAAAGCTGAACTGTATTCTTTCACACACACATACGGGTATTGGGCCGAGTGCGACACCGTACTTCCGGTATCTGCGGTTTTACGCGAGGTGCAAGCAGGCCAAGGGTTTAGCCGTACACCGTCTAGGTGTTGCTAAGCTTCCTGTACTGAATATCATAGTCTATTGCCTTAATCAATATCTAGTCAACTCTAAAATACCACATATATGCAATGGCATGATAATATTATTGTGACAAGTGGGGTATTCACCTGGTGTTTCCAGAAATTAGACGTAGATGCAGCCAAAATCGACAAAGGCAACTTTCGAGGCTCGTTTTTCCATACATCTGCAGGCTGTCTGTAAGGGCAATCTGACAACCCACACAGCTCTAGTTTACGCTGTTAACGACCTAGAGCACACCCCACAAGTCCAGAGATGTAATCCGAAGACATGCAGCGATTTCTTCGGTCATTAATTCAGAAAAAAAACCTAGTGCGCTCTGCCTGGCTACGTTAGCTAGCTGTTTATATTTGCACCTCCAGGATATTTGCACCTCCATGAAAATGGCGTATTTATATATATATATGGCGCGTGTTGCATTGTGGGTAGCTCGTGACGTCACTGTGTGTGAAAGAATAACATAAAAAGGCACATATGCTGAAAATCTAACCCCAGAAGGGGGGTCTGGGGGGATTGTCCCCCAGGAGATTTTTAGAAATACTAACATATAAACTACGCATTCTGGTCCACTCTGAGAAGAAAATAAATACATGTATTACTACCCGACATATTAATAATATGTTATGCCATTGTTTGTTTTTCACTTTGTTCTGAAGCTGAACTTGCTGCTCCACACAGAGAGAAGAGCAAAGAGGAGAGAGTCTGTGTGAATTACTTTAAATTGTGGGTAAGGGTAGATAGCTCCCATTGTTCTGTGACCTGTCAATCATCAAACCGTGGGTCATATTTCATTATGTGTTCATTTTTATCTGAAGTTGCACACATGGATGTATAAAGAATAGTTCTACCGCAAAGTTATTCTCTGTGGAGACTTCCGGCAACAATCTTTATTTTGATTGGCCAGAAGACTCGAAAAAACATCAGCAAAGATGTTTTATTGAGAAGATGATCACTACGTGACAGAAGTTTTCAAAACCGTTTATGGTCTCCAGTACTTCCAGTCCAACGCCTACTGCATGCACAGCGTTAGAAAATCGGGCCTTCAAAATAAAAGTTTTACTTTTTTCCAAATTAAAAAAAAATATATATTTTTTTTTTCTTCACTCACACATCTGCGACCCACTCGAAATGGGTCCGTGACCCACTTTTGGTTTGCGACCCACCAGTTGAGAACCACTGCTCTAAATTAATAACAGACACACTCTACATTAATGACAGGACACAAAGATCAGAGAGCAGGATTTCAACTGTAGGTCAGTAACCATAGCAACAGAACGGAATGCACCGGAGACCTGTCACCATAGGAACCCACAGCCAGAGAGGAAGAGAGACGGAGAGACAGAGGGATAAAAAGAGATGTAAACAGAAGACAGAAACAAAGATACTAGGGAGATAGAAATAGCCAAAAGTGAGAGAGAAAAACGAGACCTAATCAGAGTCACGAAGACGGAGGAGGATGAGGAGGAGGAGGAGGAAGATGAGATAGCTAAGAGAGGTATGACTGTATCCACTGTACCCCCTTACAACATGTCCAAAGCAACATGTTGGCAACATATGCCGTGATCACATCAAGTATGTGTAATGTGCAGCTCACACGCCGTCAGCACTATTAGGAATATGCCAGGTTCAAAATGATAAACTGTATTCCTCCCATACAACAACTGCACACTGTTGTGGCTGTGTCCCCAGCGAGTGTATGCAAAAATATGTTTCTCCCTCTCTCAAGGTCAGCGCAATGGTAGCATTACTCACATACCATTCCTGCTTGGTCAGTGTTTTAAAAGCAGTGACCTTTGAATTACAACATTGAGAGTAGTCACCCGGGTAAAGCTACAGTAAAAAAAAACTATGTAAGGACTCAAGCTGTTCCTGTTGGTTTGGCTGCGAGATCAACTCTGAGTTCTGAGTCCAGCGTTAAAAAGAAACGCTGAGGGGCGGCATCCCGCTTTCCTTGTCATTCTTATTGTACAATGGCTATCAGTCCATCAGTAAAGTAGCCTTTTAAACAGCTTCCTTGCATGAAGGAAACTAACTTTGTAATGGATGGAAGACAGGAAAAAAGCAGTACTTCGATATAGCTTTCAGCATGATGCTTACTGGCAGCTGTTCATAGTCATTTGCAGCCTTTTAAAAAATTCATAGTGTGTAGCCAGTTGCTTGATGTTTGTACAGTAATGTACTGTATGGTTGGATACTTATGCCTACTTAGGATTAAGCTGCCCCACAATTTTGCCAGCTGTATCCACTTGTGGGAACACAATCTTAATGTGACTTGCACAAGCATTTTTGTCTCAGTTTTGGGAGAAAATAAGAGCAAGTTCATAAATGTTTACCCCAAGGTAGTAAGCATCACAGCTTATCAATCAATCAATCAATCAATCAATCAATGTTTATTTATATAGCCCAATATCACAAATGTTACATTTGTCTCAGTGGACTTCACAGTTTGTACAGAATATCAGTATGACAATACGACACCCTCTGTCCTTAGACCCTCACATCGTGCAAGGAAAAACTTCTGGAGAAAACTCACAGTTTAAAGGGAAAAATGGGAGAAACCTCAGGGAGAGCAACAGAGGAGGGATCCCCCTCCCAGGACGGACAGACGTGCAATAGATGCCGTATGTACATTGAAAAGATAATACATTTGCAACATAGGTAGTCCAAATGTTTGGAAATGCATGTGTGTATAATAGGAAGATGAATCCACAAGGATATCCATCCAGGACCTATGATCCAGGACCACAGCCACGACTCAAGATCCAGGGCTCGCGATCCAGGACACAGGACCGCAGGATCATCCATGTCTCCGGATCCCGGCATATATAGACACCAAAAAGAAAGAAATGTGGGGAAGCTGGGTTAATCGGAACATGAGAGTACACAGGTATAGACAGAGAGAAGGAAGAAGTAAGATGTTCCCCGACAAACTAAGCCTATATCAGCAAAACTAGGGGCTGAATCTAATCAGCCCTAACTATAAGCTTTATCAAAAAGGAAGGTCTTAAGCGCACTCTTAAAAACGGATAGGGTGTCTGCCGTCCGAACACAAACTGGAAGCTGATTTCACAAATGTGGAGCTTGATAAGAAAAGGCTCTGGCTCCCATTGTACTTTTAGAGACTCTAGGAACAACCAACAACCGTGCATTCTTGGAACGCAATGCCCTAGTAGGACAGTAGGGTATAATGAGTTATTAAGGTAAGATGGTGCCTGCCCATTAAGGGCTTTGTAGGCGAGAAGAAGAGTTTTAAATTCTATCCTGTGTTCTATAGGGAGCCAGTGTAAGGCAGCCAGAACAGGAGTAATGTGGTCCCTTTTCCTAACTCTGGTTAGTACACGAGCTGCAGCATTTTGAATCAGCTGAAGCGACTTGACTGACTTCTTAGTACACCCTGATAATAAGGAGTTACAATAATCCAGCCTTGAGGTAACAAATGCATGGACTAGTTTCTCTGCATCGTTTTGAGGCAAGATATGCCTGATTTTTGCAATGTTACGTAGATGGAAGTAGGCGGTCCTTGAAATTGATTTTATGTGGGCGTTAAAGGATAAATCCTGATCAAATATAACACCAAGATTCCTTACAGTCTCACTGGAGGCCAAATTAATGCCATCCATAGTTAGTATATCTTTAGATAATTTGTTTCGTAGATTCTTCGGGCCAAGTACAATAACTTCAGTTTTGGTCGTGTTTAACATCAAAAAATGTAAGGTCATCCACGTTTTTAAGTCCTTAAGGCAGTCTTGAATTTTATTTAGATGATTAATTTCATCAGGCTTGATTGATAAATATAGTTGAGTATCATCCGCATAACAATGAAAGTTTACAGAATGATTCCTTATAATATTGTCTAACGGAAGCATATATAATGTGAACAAAATAGGTCCGAGCACTGAACCCTGTGGCACTCCATGGCTAACTTTGGTTTGCGTGGAAGATTCATCGTTAACACGTACAAACTGAGAGCGTTCAGATAGATAGGACCTAAACCAGCCTAAAGCAGTTCCCTGTATGCCAACTAAGTGCTCTAGTCTTTCCAATAGGATATCATGGTCGATAGTATCAAATGCAGCACTGAGATCGAGCAAAACAAAAATAGGGACAAGTCCCTTGTCTGAGGCTATTAGAATGTCATTTGTGACTTTAACCAGAGCTGTCTCTGTGCTATGATGTGTTCTAAAGCCAGACTGAAAATCTTCAAATAAATCATTGTTTTTTAAGTAATCACACAGCTGTAACAGAATCTAATATAGAGTTAAATGCAACAGTAAGGCTATTTTTATCATCGTCAACATGAATATTAAAGTCACCTACGATAATTACTTTATCTGTTTTAAGTACCAAAGTTGATAAAAACTCAGAGAATTCTGATAAGAATTCTGAATAAGGACCTGGTGCACGGTACACTGTAACAAATAAGATTGGCTGCAAAGTTTTCCAGGTCGGATGCGTAAGACTAAAAACGAGGCTTTCAAAGGAAGTTTAATTTAATTTTGGTTTAGTATTGATAAGTAAACTTGAGTCAAAGATTGCTGCAACTCCACCTCCTCGGCCCGTGCCTCGGGCAATATGAGTGTTGATATGGCTGGGTGGAGTGGCCTCATTTATGCTGACATATTCTTCATTTCTCAACCAAGTTTCTGTGAGACAGCATATATCAATATTATAATCTGATATTAAATCATTTACCAATATTGCTTTAGATGCTAGAGATCTTATGTTTAAGAGACCACATTTAATATTCCTGTTTTGTTGCACTGTAGTAGTTGTTACATTTACTTTTATTAGGTTATTATGTATGACACCTCTATTAGGTTTTACCTTAAATTGTCCTTGGGCAGACACACACACCGTTCATATTGGGTATTTTATTGGGTTCGGGATTCCTATGGATGACTGCCTAGGAGAGAGCGCAGAGAAGCGTGTAAGACTGCGACTCCGCCTCCTGGTCTCAACTCCAGTTTGTCATGGATTAAGTCCACAAAGCCCTGAAATGTTTGCCTAAATGAGATGTGCACCTTCCAAAGTAGGATGAATGCCGTCTCTCTTAATCAGACCAGGTTTTCCCCAGAAGGCTGTCCAATTATTTACGAAGCCCACATTGTTTGCTGGGCACCACCAAGACAACCAGCGCTGAAATGATGACATGCGGCTATACATGTCATCATTGATCAGATTGGGGAGGGGACCAGAGAAGATTACGGTGTCCGACATTGTTTTAGCATAACTACACACCAACTCCACATTAAGTTTGGTGCATTCTGATTGGCGTAAACGAACATCATTACCACCGACGTGAATAACAATCCTACTGTATTTACGTTTATTTTTAGCCAGCAGTTTAAGATGCGCCTCAACGTCGCCCGCTCTGGCCCCCGGAATGCATGTGACTGTGGAGGCTTCGGTCTCTAAATGCACGTGTCTCATAATAGAGCTACCAATAACCAGAGTTGGCTTCTCAGTGGTTGTCTCGCTGAGTGGGGAATATCTGTTAGATACGTGAACGGGTTGGTGGGGACCTGCGAGTTTCGCGTTATGCCCCTTCTGAACAGTCACCCAGTCTCCCTACTGCTCGGGAGTTGCCGGGGGACGGCTAAGAGGAGCTACCTTTTGCCGGTCCGCACCGGCTAACATGGGTTTAGGGTTGCCAACTCTCACGCATCTGGCATGTGACACACGCTTTCACTCTCAATCTCACGCTCTCACGCTCTCACGCTGCCCAAACTATTCTCACGCCAAAAACAAGAATACCGAAGACTAGAAACGGTTTTGAAAACTTTTGTCAGGTAGTGATCACCTTCCCAATAGAACATCTTTGATAATGTCTTCTGGCCAATCAGAATCAAGATAACGGCGTGGTGTTGTTGCAGGAAGTCCCCACGGAGAATACTTTTGCTGTAGTACATCTCTCTATACATCGATACAACATTACGTGTTGATAGAAATCAACACGTAATGAAATAAGACCCCACGGTTTGATGATTGATAGGTGTGTGGGCTGTCTTTCATTTTGACACACAGAACAATGGGGGCTATCCACCCTTATCCACAATGTAAAGTAATTCACACAGCCTCTTCCCTCTTCTCTCTGTGAGGAGCAGCTGGTTCAGCTTTCAGAACAAAGTAACACACAACTAAAATGGCATTCATTTTTTTAAATATGTCGTGTAGTAATAGATGTATTTATTTTTCTTCTCAAGAGAGTACCAGAATGTGTATTTTATGTTAGTATTTCAAAAAAAATCCTGGGGGAGAATCCCCCCAGACCCCCCTGCAGGGGTTGGGTTTTCAGCATGTCAACTCTTTCACTTGTGGGGAAATTACAGGATTGGCTCCAGGTTGCCCTTTTTATTTACTACAAGAAATGTGCCTGTTTATTTCATACATTTCCATTTGGATTGAGACAGGGAAATAATCTAAACCTCACGCGTGGCGTTTCACTGTCAATTACATTGCAAATACTGACTTGAGCCCCACCACTGTATGGGTTAGCCCTACCATAGATTACCCACCAAAATACTCTCTCGCAACTGCCGACCCGTATTGCGCATGGGCAGATCTAAGATCCAGTAGAAATGATAAAAAAGTAAAAGTCTGCTGCTTATTATTGTCAAAGAGTATATGAGAGTGAGAGTGTGTTAATTAATATGTTTGGCAGTTTGGAGTAAGTCTGTAGATTTCTCTGTGTGTGTGTTTCATGGGCCTCTCACGATAATTAATTATGTTGGATACATTTTCCCGGAAATTATTGCGATAAACGATAATATTGTCGGCACCGTTGTATGACCATTTTAGACCCCTGACATAATGATAATATCTAATAATAATTCAAGTACATCCTTTCAAACTACTAGTCACATCCTCATGGAAATTTATCGAGTTCATTTTTATTTATCGTACGATAAGTCAATTAATTGCTTATCAGGCACACAATAAAACAGTGGAAACAAATATGTGTTTGACTTTCATTAGTGAATTAAACGTTGTGCCCTTTATAGTCTGTGTCCAATATTGTGTATTTGTATATATTGTATATATATATCCTATATATATGCTAAGGTCCCGCTGCTGACACGATAGCAGTCATTTTGTGCGCATTATGTGTAATTAAACCCATGATATCAAAATCTCACTCCAGCCAGGTAGGCTACCCAAAGTTGGCAACCCTGGCTTTACTGTAGCTGAGTTACTTTCTAAGATGCAGAGCCAGGCTTCTATGGCTATGATTCCCGCCTCCAACCTAACAACTATACTACATTTAACACATGTATCGGTACCAGTAAAGGAGGTAGGGAAGTAACCAAACATGAGACAGTTAGAGCAGGAAATAACACCCGAGGGTGGGGAAAGAGCCATGGCTAGCTATCAAGCTAAAGTAGCTACCGTTAGCAAACCCGAAAAGAGTGTAGGCAACTGTGGAGTTACAGTCGCTAAGAGAAGGAGAGTTGTGAGTGCTTAAGCTGTAGTAACGTGTGATTACAACGTCAGGCAGTTGCCGTGATCAAGAGTTTTAAAACGATCGATTAAGTTAAGATAATAAGCTATCAGCAACAGAACAGGCACACGGGATACCCGGAGATGACAACAACAACCGGAAGTTACAACATGCTTAGCCTATGATGAATATGTGTAATCTACCTAGTCCTCTACTGCTACTCCGTGGCAATATGGATAAAATAGTGCACCACATGCTATTGTTAATATCTCAATATAGCTTTATATCCACTTTTATGATCATAATTATGGAGGTTTTATTAGCCGTAATGGTGGTATTTAAAGGGTGGTGTAGTTGTAAAGACACAGCAAGGATGTGGTGTGAGACTTAGAAGTCAGAGACACAGGAAGTGAGAGAGGGAGGAAGATACAGAAGAGTAACAATGAATGGGGAGGAGACAACAAGAGGGAGCAAAAATAGGAATAGGCTGAGAAAGGGCAAGCTTCGACAAAGAAAGACAAAGAAAAGATTGGCGTGTGTGAGACCAGTCTAGAGATTTGTGCTAGCTTAGTTCTTATTCCAATCACACACGCCGCCTAATGAGCTAATGGGCCTGACAACCAGACAGACACACACAGAGTGAGGGACAGGGAGAGAGGGGCGGGGGGATGGATGGAAAGTCACTACTCTAGTCAGTCAGTCAGTAAGCCAGCCATTCATCCATTCAGCCAGCCAACCTATTAGCCCCTCATTCCACAGGGAGGCTCGTGTGACTGCCGCAGATAAGAGATGCACAATATTCCTGTGGCATTTTGTGAAAATCCTCCTCTTTTCTTCTCTTGACCCTCTCATCTCTTTTTGTCTCTCAGTCCTTCATCTCTCTTCCTTCAAACACACAAGCAGGTGCACACACAAACATATCCAGCTAAAATGTGACTCACAGAGACACAGAAAGTCTGATTATGTTCCTTTAAGTACTGCATGCTGCAGAAGCCCCTGTGGTGTCAAGATCACAATTATGGGGTATTTGATAAGAAGCCATTTTACAGATTTGTCAAATAAATGAGTAGTCGACAATGTTTCTGTGACTAGCTGAGTAAAACCTATAGCAATCAGCGAGAGCTTCGTGATTAGCGCTTCCTGCGGTGCCAAGTGATGGCTCTCCTGGCAATTATCTACATTATCTACACCCTCAGCAAAAACCCCCAACCTGACAATCACCATTGATGGCACCCCTGTTTCCCCCTCCACCCAGGCACGCAACCTTGGCGTGATATTTGACCCCACCCTCTCCCTTGAGCCCCACATCCGTCATGTTGTCAAAATCTCATTTTTCCACCTCCGCAATATTGCCAAACTCCGTCCCTCTCTCACCCGCCCTGCAGCTGAGCGACTCATTCACGCCTTCATCTCCTCCCGCCTTGACTATTGCAACTCCCTCCTCTACGGCATCAGCTCCACCTCCCTCAGTAGACTCCAGCGTGTCCAGAACGCAGCCGCCAGACTCCTGACCCACACCAAATCATGGCATCATATCACCCCTGTCCTCAAAGAACTCCACTGGCTCCCCGTTACACACCGCATCAATTACAAACTCCTGGTCCTCACTTATAAAGCCCTCCACCATCTGGCCCCCCGCTACCTCACTGACCTCCTCACCCTCTACCAACCACCCCGGTCCCTCAGATCCACCTCAGCCGGTTTGCTTTCAATCCCCAAGGCCAAACTCCAGAGCTTCGGGACAGAGCCTTCTCTGTGGCAGCCCCGAAGCTCTGGAACTCACTCCCCCAAGACCTCTGTGAGTCTGAGTCCCTCACCCTGTTCCAGTCCCACCTCAAAACCCACCTTTTCAACTCTTTATCTATAAAGCCCCCCCCCCTCTTAATCAACTTCCTCCTGACTGCTTTTCTGTTGTGTTTTGTTTCTTTTTGGCTTTGTCTCTGTTTTTGTTGTTTTGTTTGTATACCCCCCCTCCCAAATGTAAAGCGTCTTTGGGTCCAGAAAAGTGCTATATAAAATTAATATATTATTATTATTATTACAGTAGGCCTATGTGTTACAGATAGCTGAACCACTAAAATAATTAGGAATGTTGCTTAAGATAGGAAATATTCAATTGAAAAATGAAAGAATAAGAGCTTTTCTGTTAATGCAAAGGATGTATGATTGCTTTGGCCTCAAACTAAACAGTTGCATTATTGTTGTCATTATTCTCTAATTATCCTTCAAATTGTAATCAAAGCTTTTCCCACACCGTCCTCTTTTACTTTCCACTCTCACTCTTCTTCCTCTCTGTGTTTCACTCTTTTTGCCGCTCTTGTCTTTTCGTGTTTGGAATTTGCTGTTTAGATTTCCTCTCTTTGCTTCATTAAATGATTTTATGGTTTACAACATTTCCAGAGGGCATCATTATTACCACATCAGGTCAGCAATTGTATTATACCCGTGCACATTGGTAACGTCAATCACTCCTGGAATTCTAAGGCCATTGCAGTTATTGTTAATTACCATCATCCGCCGTGTGAAAAAAGGTAATATTAATTTAAAGGGCCCCTATGCGTTTGGTAAGCCTCACTCCTGGACAATTGGTTTCCTATAACAGATGTAATGTTTACAGTTAAATACACACTCAAATCATCCGGTGAAACAATACATGTATTGATGGATTTCACTCAGAAAACAGTTGGTGTTTAATTTCATAGCAGGAGCAGCCAGAGAAGATCAGTCATGTCACAGTTAGTAATATCTAATCTTCAGACCTCCCGTGATAATAATGTCATCCACAGACAGCTCAAATATGTATGCATCTATTCAGACGCTGACCATTTATCCTGTGTGAAACTTCCTCATCATATTTTTCAAAGCCTAATGTTGCTTTGAAAAACACGATGATTGTCAGACCTCTTAAAACAAATAAATGCAGCTAAATTAACATTCAGTGCGCTCTGTAGACGCCTTTGTAATTGTGACTTGACAGCTCGACTTCTTTTGGTTGCACTTAATTTGTTTTTCAAAAGAATCCAGGGAATGTATCTGTGTTTATTTTGATTATGAAAATTAGATTTTAAATGAATTAATAACACAAGAACAAGGACTCGGATTTATAAAAATACCCTTAGAAGACCATAAGAAGTAACTCCTTTCATATTTCTCAGTTTCTTTCTACTTTATATTCAATAACCACAAGCATAAGCTCTAATTGTCAAAACTGAATACTTTACGACAGTTCTTGATTACTTGGTTTTACAGTGGGGCAAACAAGTATTTAGTCAGCCACCAATTGTGTAAGTTCTCCCACTTAAAAAGATGAGAGAGGCCTGTAATTTTCATCCTAGGTACACTTCAACTATGAGAGACAGAATGGGGGGAAAGAATCCAGGAAATCACATTGTAGGATTTTTAATGAATTAATTGGTAAATTCCTTGGTAAAATAAGTATTTGGTCACCTACAAACAAACAAGATGTCTGGCTCTCACAGACCTGTAACTTCTTCTTTAAGAGCCTCCTCTGTCCTCCACTTGTTAACTGTATTAATGGCACCTGTTTGAACTCGTTATCAGTATAAAAGACACCTGTCCACAACCTCAAACAGTCACACTCCAAACTCCACTATGGCCAAGACCAAAGAGCTGTCAAAGGACACCAGAAACAAAATTATAGACCTGCACCAGGCTGGGAAGACTGAATCTGCAATAGGTAAGCAGCTTGGTGTGAAGAAATCAACTGTGGGAGCAATTATTAGAAAATGGAAGACATACAAGACCACTGATAATCTCCCTCGATCTGGGGCTCCATGCAAGATCTCACCCCGTGGGGTCAAAATGATCACAAGAACGGTGAGCAAAAATCCTAGAACCACACTAAGGTTATTGACTTAGTCAATAACCTGCAGAGAGCTGGGACCAAAGTAACAAAGGCTACCATCAGTAACACACTATGCCGCCAGGGACTCAAATCCTGCAGTGCCAGACGTGTCCCCTTGCTTAAGCCAGTACATGTCCAGGGCAGGCCCGTCTGAAGTTTGCTAGAGAGCATTTAGATGATCCAGAAGAGGATTGGGAGAATGTCATATGGTCAGATGAAACCAAAATATAACTTTTTGGTAAAAACTCAACTAGACGTGTTTGGAGGAGAAAGAATGCTGAGTTGCATCCAAAGAACACCATACCTACTGTGAAACATGGGGGTGGAAACATCATGCTTTGGGGCTGTTTTTCTGCAAAGGGACCAGGACGACTGATCCGTGTAAAGGAAAGACTGAATGGGGCCATGTATCGTGAGATTTTGAGTGACAACCTCCTTCCATCAGCAAGGGCATTGAAGATGAAACGTGGCTGGGTCTTTCAGCATGACAATGATCCCAAACACACCGCCCGGGCAACGAAGGAGTGGCTTCGTAAGAAGCATTTCAAGGTCCTGGAGTGGCCTAGCCAGTCTCCAGATCTCAACCCCATAGAAAATCTTTGGAGGGAGTTGAAAGTCTGTGTTGCCCAGCGACAGCCCCAAAACATCACGGCTCTAGAGGAGATCTGCATGGAGGAATGGGCCAAAATACCAGCAACAGTGTGTGAAAACCTTGTGAAGACTTACAGAAAACGTTTGACCTCTGTCATTGACAACAAAGGGTATATAACAAAGTATTGAGATGAACTTTTGTTATTGATCAAATACTTATTTTCCACCATTATTTGCAAATACATTCTTTAAAAATCAGACAATGTGATTTTCTGGATTTTTTTTTCTCATTTTGTCTCTCATAGTTGAGGTATACCGACTGTAGGATGAAAATTACAGGCCTCTCTCATCTTTTTAAGTGGGAGAACTTGCACAATTGGTGGCTGACTAAATACTTTTTTGCCCCACTGTATATGGTATATTCCCTAGATTTTTGAAAATCTGCGACAAAAAAACCAAGCCTTATATTCCACTTTCTTGAACATCTGCTTCTTGTCATCGAACAGCTTCACTTACAAATGTGGGTTTGTGGTCTTCCTTGTGATGTTTTGATTATTTTCCATAGTTTTCATTTATACTGCATGTTTGTGTTTTGTTGTGCGTGCATGCGCTCATGGATTGACAGGCCCAACTGTTGTGAAATATCCTGGGCATCTGGACCAGTGTTCATCCTCGCTGATGGTTCTGTTTAAAAGGCTGAGAGGGAAAGGGGGAGACAAAAAGAGAGAGAGGGAGAGTCAGAAGATAACAACAGCAGCATCAATCACTTTGCCAATGAGCATCCATCACTAAAGGTTCTGCGGGACAGATGTTTGTGTGTGTGTGTGTGTGTGTGTGTGTGTGTGTGTGTGTGTGTGTGGTGTGTGTGTGTGTGTGTGTGTGTGTGTGTGTGTGTGTGTGGTGTGTGTGTGTTGTGTGTGTGTGTGTGTGTGTGTGTGTGTGTGTGTGTGTGTGTGTGTGTGTGTCTGTGTCTGTGTCTGTGCATGGCTGCATTTAGCAGTTAGATATTTGTGGAATAAACTACTCTGTCACTCACTAGGACTATTTCTCTTTTTTAATTTCTACAAAATAACTTTATGAAGCGCTTGCTATTAAACGGCAGGCAAAGTGACTGTACTTACTGTAGCAGTGTTGGAGTTTAAACACTGAAACCTGCATCAGTTTTTTGCACCAACATGCATAAAAGAAGCAGCTAGGTGCAGCAGATGATGGACCATACAGTACGGGGCTCCGTCAGTGGGCCATGTAGTGTTTGTGTTTCATGATGGAGGGCAGCGATAAAAACAGAAGGCTGTTTACTTATTCATTTCTGTGACAAGCATCAGTGTTGGTAGAGGGCCACCACAAATCCCTGTCCACAGTTTTCTCTGTTGGATATGTCTTTCTGAATTCTCCGACCCCCTGTGGTTCCTCAATATCTGTCCTACAGTTTTTGTTTGTGTTTTTCAAACCCGAGATAGAGGAAACGTATATGCTCACAAAAGAACATCTTGGGGAAAAAAACAAATACAAATGGTTCTGACTTGTGAAAGCGATAAACAAAGACAGTGGTGCTTTGTTGAATGTTTACTCCGCATTAGACACAGCTGAAACTAAAGACCACCTAAAAGTTCTTCTTCTGCTTGGACTGATTTGATACTTGAGTTTTAGCACGATCTTTTTATAACCACTAATGTTTTCTTAATGCAAGCAGACATATAAGAACTTTTCCCAAATGATATAACTATTATGATTTAGCCAACTGTCTGGTTAAACATTTTCAGGGACGATTATACATCTTCCCTGATTTGTATTTCACAGTTATGGATAATACAGTCTGGGCACATTTAGCTCTGAGGTTGTTCAATCCCTTAGATCAGAACACTTTTGCAATTTTCAAACACACCGAAAATATATGCTTAAACCTCATCTGTTTGTGTTTAAATAACAAATGTTTTTCATCTTATAATGAACAGTATCTTCAATGCAAAATAGAAACAGTCAAATGAACTGCTGCCTCAACTGTATCTTAAGATTTACAAATAACAACTAAAGAAAATAAAACATTTTCAAATGGATTTGGTTTGTCCTAGTTTGTTCTTATTTTACTTTGTTTCTTAAATCCCACCCAAACTTTAGTGGGTAAAAGCTTTTTAAATATGCTAAACCAACATACTTCCATCCTCCTGATTTCCTTTGTGCCTTTTTCTTAATCCATTTTCTTCCATTTCTCATTTTTACTATCTTACAGTTCATGCTGATTAATTGCAAATTCTGTTCAACATGTTTGGAAAGCAAAGTGCGGATTATATAACATTTCCACATCAATATAAAACATGTTTTTGAAAAGGTAACCATTTAAATGCAAACAACCAAAACACATTTCCATTGCAAATCCTCCATACACAAACCTTAAGAAATGCCTCCACGGCTTTTTACACAATTTAAATGGGTATTTACCAGAAAGGAACATGAACACAATTGTTGTAAAAAGCACTTTAAGTAGCTAGGTTTCATTCACTCTTCCTGCGTCTCTCTCCTCCCCCACAATGTATTCATCCTCCTCTGCCTCTCCTTCTGTAAGTTACACTACAGAAAATGATTCATTCATTTGGAAAGCTTGTATGTTTTACAGTGAATACTGGCTCAGTTATGTAGTGAGTCTGTGCTCCGAGCATATGGAATATTTTGATAAATAACATGCTATTCTCCAAGCCCCACTTATCCTCTCTGAAACAATGACTGGAAAGTGAATGTACATGCGCAGACGTACATATACACACACACACACACACACACACACACACACACACACACACACACACACACACACACACACACACACACACACACACACACACACACACACACACACACACACACACACACACACACACACACACACACACACACACACACTGGCACTTACACATTGGCACATCAACAGACAATTCTGTATGCCCTTTTGTTTTTCCATGTATGATTTTTGTCTTCAATGGCTGCATGGCATTACACAAATCGAATAAAAGACAGCACACAAACACTCTCAGACACAGAAGCTACATTTCTCAGTACCTACAAACTTTCCTCTCATATATCCTCCCCATCTCTATCACGCACGCACGCACGCACGCACGCACGCACGCACGCACGCACGCACGCACGCACGCACGCACGCACGCACGCACACACACACACACACACACACTCTCTTGCAGACTCAGTCTCGCTCTCCCCCTGCTTCTCTACAGTATATTGACAAAGCCCACTAGCTAATCCAGTGTGTGGGGAGTGTTGCTGGAGACAGTATTAGGTGGATAAAACTGGATTGCCCCCCCACGCACTCCACATTGCCTCCACATCTCCCAGCAGCCGGCGTGTCTGTGTTTTTGTGTCCTCCAAGAGTTTCAGGTGTGTGCAAATGTACATATTTGTGTGTGTGTGTATTCTTGAGAGATGGATCCCCACGGTGCGCTGCACTCCTACTGTAGATTAGCAGTTCTTAATGTGAGTCCTCACTCCAAAAGTAGAGAACTTGACAAGTCTCGTTTTGTACAGAAAGCCCCATGAGGCTCCCCTGTGAATCACAACTGTAGACTTATTCAGATTTAGTATTCCTAAAGTCCTTTCTCTCCCTTTTCACAGATTCACTTTGCAGCATCTTAATCTCCATACACCTCTTTCTAACTAAGATAAACACGTAAACACATAAAGTGCTGAGCAAATAAAGTGCCTCTAATTTGTTTTTCTCATGATAGGAGTTCAAGGGCAATCAACATTTAATATCACTGAAGCTGCCCAAGGGATCGACTATCACAACAGCGCTCAATATCAATAATGCAAACTTAAAATAACAGAACACAATGATCCCCAGGGTAAGAGGAGCAATATAACTTGGATCAACATCCCCTTTGTGTCACAGCGTTTTAGGGACAATTATTAAACAACACTTGAAAATTGCATTTTAAAGGTTTGACTATATGTCCTCTCCCCAGAGCAGAGTTTAAAGTTGATGTAGTAAAGGAACTATGTGCACTATATAGCAAATTAAAATGTCCATTCAATCCATCCATCATCTGATGCAGTATAATTAAATCACTGAAACTCACGTTGCTGTGCTTGATAGCACTATCATAGGTAGGCTTTATTGTGAGTGTGAAATGTGTAGCGTAAAAGCAAGTAGCTGGCATCAGTGTGCGTTTCTGTTTATTGTCAGGCTATGAATACATTTTATAATTTCTGCAGCCATCACTGCTAAAAATATGCGTGTGTTTTAAAGGCTGTATTATTGCTAGAGGGCAGCTGACATGTTCAGACACATAAGAGCAAAGTGAAACTGAATTCAGTGTTTCAGTAACTAGAACATTCCCATTGATCTCAATGGGACCATCCATCCATCTTCTCCCGCTTATCCGTGGTGACGTGGTCGGGTCGCGGGGGTAGCAGTTCCAGCAGAGAGCCCCAAACTTTCTTTTCCCTGGCCACATCAACCAGCTCTGACTGGGGGATCCCAAGGCGCTCCCAGGCCAGCAAAGAGATATAATCCCTCCACCTGGTCCTAGGTCTACCCCTTGGTCTCTTCCCAGCTGGACGTGCCTGGAACACCTCCCTAGGGAGGCGCCCAGGTGGCATCCTCACTAGGTGCCCGAACCACCTCAACTGGCTCCTTTCGACGCGAAGGAGGAGCGGTTCAACTCCGAGTCCCTCCCGGATGACCGAACTTCTCACCTTATCCCTAAGGGAGACGCCAGCCACCCTGCGGAGAAAACCCATCTCGGCCGCTTGTATCCGCAATCTCGTTCTTTCGGTCATGACCCATCCTTCATGATCATAGGTGAGGGTAGGAACGAAAATGGCCCGGTAGACAGAGAGCTTTGCCGTCTGGCTCAGCTCCCTTTTTGTCACAACGGTGCGGTAAACCGACTGCAGTACCGCACCCGCTGCTCCGATTCTCTGGCCCATCTCACGCTCCAATGTTCCCTCACTCGAGAACAAGACCCCGAGATACTTGAACTCCTTCACTTGGGGTAAGGACTCATTCCCTACTTGGAGTGGACAGTCCATCGGTTTCCTGCTGAGAACCATGGCCTCAGATTTGGAGGTGCTGATCCTCATCCCAGCCGCTTCACACTCGGTTGCGAACCGATCCAGTGAGTGCTGAAGGTCGCAGACCAATGAAGCCATTAGAACCACATCATCTGCAAAAAGCAGTGGTGCAATCCTTAGCCCACCGAACTGCAGACCCCCTCCCCCATGACTACGCCTCGAAATCCGATCCATGTATATTACAAACAGGATTGGTGACAAAGCGCAGCCCTGGCGGAGGCCAACCCTCACCGGAGATGGGTCCGACTTACTGCAGAGGACCCGGACACAGCTCTCGCTTTGGGAGTACAGAGATTGGATGGCCCTGAGTAGAGACCCCCTCACCCCATACTCCCGCAGCACCTCCCACAGTAACTCCCTGGGAACTCGGTCATACGCCTTCTCCAAGTCTACAAAACACATGTAGACCGGATAAGCGTACTCCCAGGCCCCCTCCAGGATCCTTGCGAGAGTAAAAAGCTGATCCGTCGTTCCACAACCAGGACGGAATCCGCATTGTTCCTCCTCAATCTGAGGTTCGACAATCGGCCTGACCCTCCTTTCGAGTACCTTAGAGTAAACTTTCCCGGGGAGGCTGAGTAGTGTGATGCCTCTGCAATTGGCATACACCCTCTGATCCCCCTTTTTGAAAAGGGGAACCACCACCCCGGTCTGCCACTCCTTCGGTACTGTTTCCGACTTCCACGCAACGTTGATGAGACGTGTCAACCATGACAGTCCCTCAACACCCAGAGCCTTCAGCATTTCTGGCCGGATCTCATCCACCCCCGGGGCTTTGCCACTGTGGAGTTGTTTGACGACCTCAGTGACCTCCCCCTGGGAGATTGGTGTTGATCCCCCGTCATACTCCAGCTCTGCCTCTAACGTAGAGGGCGGAGTTGTCAGGTTCAGGAGTTCCTCAAAGTGTTCCTTCCAACGCCCTAACACTCCATCAGTTGAGGTCAACAACGTCCCATCCTTACTGTACACAGCTTGGATGGTTCCCTGCTTCCCCCTCCTGAGGTGTCGGACAGTTTTCCAGAACAACTTTGGTGCCGCCCGAAAGTCCTTTTCCATGTCTTCTCCGAACTTCTCCCACACCCGCTGCTTTGCCTCGGCCATGGCTGAGGCTGCTGCCCTTCGGGCCTGTCGGTACCTTGCAACTGCCTCGGGAGTCCCCCGGGATAACAAATCCCTGAAGGCCTCCTTCTTCAGTCGGACGGCTTCCCTGACCACCGGTGTCCACCAGGAGGTTCGAGGGTTACCGCCCCTTGAGGCTCCTAAGACCTTGAGACCACAGCTTCCCGCCGCGGCTTCGGCAATAGAGGCTTTGAACACCGACCACTCTGGTTCAATGTCCCCAACCTCCACAGGAATGCCCGAAAAGCTCAGCCGGAGGTGTGAGTTGAAGGCCTCCTGAACTTGGGCCTCCTCCAGACGTTCCCAGTTCACCCGAACTACACGTTTGGGCTTACCAGGTCTATCCAGAGGCTTCCCCCGCCACTCGACCCAACTCACCACCAGATGGTGATCAGTTGACAACTCCACCCCTCTCTTTACCCGAGTGTCCAAAACATACGGCCTCAGGTCCGATGATATGATAACGAAATCGATCATGGACCTTCTGCCTAGGGTGCTCTGGTACCACGTACACTTATGAGCATCCTTATGTTCGAACATGGTGTTTGTTATCGCCAATCTATGACTAGCACAGAAGTCCAGTAACAAACCACCACTCCGGTTCAGATCAGGGGGGCCGTTCCTCCCAATCACGCCCCTCCAAGTGTCTCCATCATTGCCCACATGTGCGTTGAAGTCTCCCAGCAAGATTAAAGAGTCCCCTTCAGGAGCCCCATACAGGACTCTTTCTAGGGTCTCCAAGAAGGCCGTATACTCTGAACTGCTGTTTGGTGCATAAGCACACACAACAGTCAGAGTTTTCCCCCCCATAACCCGCAGGCGTAGGGGGGGCGACCCTCTCGTCCACTGGGCTAAACTCCAACAACGAAGCACCCAACCGGAGACTTGTGAGTATCCCCACACCCGCCCGGCGCGTCACACCTTGAGCAACTCCGGAGAAGAATAGAGTCCAACCCCTATCCAGAAGTAAGGTTCCAGAGCCGACGCTGTGCGTAGAGGTGAGCCCAACCAGATCCAACTGGTAACGCTCCACCTCCCGCACAAGCTCCGGCTCCTTCCCCCCCAGAGAGGTGACGTTCCACGTCCCCAAAGCCAGCTTCTGTCGCCCGGGTCTGGTCTGTCGAGACCCTCTGCTTTCACTGCCACCCTTCTGGCAGCGCACCCGACCCCATCACTGTTTCCCGTAGGTGGTGGGCCCGCGGGACGGAGAAGCGGAGGTGTTGTCCACGTTGCCTTTTCGGGCTGTGCCCGGCCGGGCTCCGTGGCAAGCCCGGCCACCAGACGCTCGCCGACGAGTCCTCCTTCTGGGCCTGGCTCCAGAAGGGGACCCCGGGCTTCCTCCGGGCCGGGTATCCTCACTTCTTTGTTGTTCTTTCATGAGGTCTTTTGAACCAATCTTAGTCTGGCCCCTTGCCTGAGACCAATTTGCCATGGGAGACCCTACCAAGAACACAAGGTTCCAGACAACACAGCCCCCAGGTTCATCAGGGCACACACACCTCTCTACCACGGTAAGGTGCTGGTTCTTCAGAGAGGTCCTCAATGGGACCAATCTGGATAAATAAAGGTTTGAAATTAAATGAAAAGAAGGCAAGAGAGAAAAGAGACAGGGTGGATAACAGAAGGGGTGAGACAGTTTTTTACACAAGACTCAGGTTATTCCATCAGTATTTCATCATCAAATCTCATGGGACTTTGTTATTTTCCACACAAATTTGCACAAACTCTTATTTGAACATGGCTTAGGCATTTCTCAAAGGTATAATGAAAGATAAAAATTAAGGCTGAGCAGTAATTAAATATTTTGTGTGTGAATGTGTGCTTTTACAGCATTGCGTGTGTGATTGAGTGTATGTTTTGTAGTTCCGTAGAACATCTTCAAAGGCCAAGTTCAGCGAGTTCGATAAAAAGATTCATAATTTTAGGTCACTCGCAGGACTTATGGTCGTGACGCTCATTACAGAAACATATACAGCCCATAATAAGGGCAGACCATCTGGACAACACAGTATCAGGCTGCTGTACTGAATTGCCCTTTGGACCGGTGCCCTGTTCTCTCTCTCTCTCTCCTTTGCTTGCTCTCTTCTTCTCATGTCTTGCCAGGTTTGTTGTCTGAGCATGTTTTGCCCTAAAATCAATCACTTCTGCGCGGAGTAGAAAGTTGGAGTGAACTGAATGTATTCAGCTGCTGTTTTACAGTATTCAATGTTTACTTTTATAGCGTTATCCTAAGCAGAAAGGATGTAGACTTTCCTTTGGGTTGGAACTTTTCAGAGAACTATTGGGTGACAGTGATGAAACAGAGGCTCTGTGATGTGGCTACACACTGCTGATAAATTTATTATGTGTCACTTATATTTGTCCCAGAGCAGAGCTTATCATACAGTCGAGTTGCCCAAAATAAACTTAAAGTTGAAGTGCTGGCATCACCTCCAGGCTGCCTTCTGTTCCAGCTTCTCAATACACTGTCACGGAGCTTTTCTCAACAACATGTTGAGAAAAGTTTGAGTTGCTGCCCTAGGGCAGAAGGTATAGATTACCAAACTGTAAATTGAACAGGTATAAGTTTTCCTTTGTTCCGCTGTCAATCAAGCTGCTGAACAGTCAGAAACAATTGTGATTATGCTGTGTTAGGAGTTGTTGGGAGGTGCAATGTTTACAGTGTAGTTTGTGCAATCGAGAAGGTTAAATAGGGGAAGTGCATTATGTGTAAATAGGTATGGACACAATAGGGATATGTGCAATTTGACGGACACTATGCATAGGTGCAATAGGGAAAGTGCAATATTGATTTGTGTATGAATACAATAGGGGAAAGTGCAATTTGATTATGTATGAATGCAATAGGGATATGTGCAATCGGGAAAGTTCTGTACCTGTATGTTTCTTGTTTGTTTCTTTGCCATGTGATATGTAATCTCTGTTCTGTATCTATGACTGATTGACCTGAATGTTTTATGTGTATTATCTCGATGCCCAAGACATATTTCTCCTAAGGGAGACAATAAAGCTCTATCTTATCTTATCTTATCTTATGTTATGTGTCCCAGAGAATTGTAGTCCATATGTTGATCTGCATACATCTCTTGCTTTTAGAAATTGAAACCTTTGTGATTTTACATTTCGGTAGATTAAACAAAAAATATTTTTTAGCATGACTTCGTTTACTAGAATTACCATAAAAAGCACATACTTTTATCATGGTTGAATTTGTCTATATCTTCTACTTATAGATCTACTTCAAAAGTCAGCTATATGCCATACATTTTTGCATACATTCACAGTAAATATTTATTCAGTATGATAGCTGTCTAACAGAAGTTAAATTAATTTCTCACTTATTCTGACAATGTACGTAACCCCAAATAAAATAACCCAATAGAAAGAGTTGTTAAATAATAGTGAAGTCACGTTGTAATAACAATAACTCATCTCTCTCGAGTTTTCTTTTTGAGCTTTGCCAAAAGCCACTGTGTCAAATGTCCTACTTGGGTTGCCGTCCGGAGTTGTCCAATATGGCGGACCATCTCGCACATGCCCAGTACAGATCGGGCAGGAGGACAGATCGGGTAATGACAGTGGCCGTTTCTCAATCGCGAGGAAATATTGGCTTCCAAGCCAATATTTCAAGGATGCTACGTCATCGAGTGCCGCCGAAGGACTGTTCCAATCTCCAGCATACTTGGAATTCCACCGAGGCCGCGTCCTTGTTTTGGGGGTAATTTTGAGGCTGCACATGGGTAGACTTCGCGTCCTTCAAATCCCCACAATGCTTTGCGCACGGACCAATTTCCTCAAATCTGTGGCGGAAAATGTAAGGCGGGGCCTCTCATATGACGCACACCTGGACACTTGCTAGCCTGTTCCACTGTTCGTTTTCCGAATGCCAGGAAGGATTCTTGCCTAGCTTCTGAAGGAAGTGACTCGGAAGACATGTGCTACCAAGCAAGCATCCTCGCGATTGAGAAACGGCCAGTGACAACCAGCTCGAGTGCGCTAGAATTTGAAAGTGCACAACCGGAAAAAATCTGCCACTTCCTTACAGAGCCCCTCCTCCAACACACACGAACGCGCACATGACCAATGAGGGCACGAGATAAATTTGTGCACAGATGGAAGGCTGACAGGCAGGTAGGCCATCCAGTTATTTTAGCCGGGCCGGCTAAAATGATTGGTCGTGCTTTTTACAGTAGGCTACTACGGCTTCCACAGATGACATTTTTGTATGGATTTTTTGTCAAAGCACTTAAGATATTCATTGCTATCGGGATGTTAAGAGCATTCCATGGAATATAACAAAAAGTGTATCTCGAGCCGGTTTCTCAAACTTACCTACCCCACCTTTAAGCTCAAGTAAAGGACATGTGAAATCCTCTGTAAATAAATGTTTGAGGCTCCTCACTTTGCTTATGGGAAAAGATGTCCATTAAAGGCTATTAAAAACAGAAATATAAAATGTTTCCTATTATTATTATTACTGTTAGATCGGTAATATCATATAAGACTAGATACAGCCTCATATCTCTTAAATCCTTGTATGACGTCTATCGTCTTTTTCTGGTTTCAGGCTGCATTAAAGGAAATTATTTTATTTCACTAATGCTTCTAGCTATTTTTGTATTTCCATCTAGCTAACTTGGTCATTGTATCCACATTACTGAAGCTTTCTTTAATCAAAAATCTCATTGTGTAAATATTTTGTGAAAGCACCAAAAGTCAACCCTACAGTTTCGACGTAATATCAATATATCAATGTTGAAGTATTTGATCCAAAATATTGTGAATTATTCATGCTGGATTTTTAGTTATTTATTTAATTGCAAATGTCAGAAATTCAGAAACAGAAGCCATAAGTTGCAGTTTCTTTTCAGGATACTTAAAAAAGGTCTTTGTGAAAATACAATATTTAGCCATAACAGTTGTTGAGGTAATAATTTATTTCAGTGACGCTACAACTATTTTAATGAATTAGTACCTTTTATTCACCAGTGTAATGAAAACCATTTCTGTCAGTGTAAGGTACTGTAAATCACACAGTGTCTCTGTGAATTCAACACCAGAAACCATTTGTCGGTTTACACTAACAACACAAAACTCACTGGTGAACATGAGATTTGAATGGCTTTTGGGTTTCCTTTTTCTTTTTTTTTTACATGCTGCTTTGGAAAAAGTACAAAAATAATTGATTCGCTTCTGCCTTCATCTTCTCTCTCACTTCACACTAGCAACAAAAGTTCCGGGAGTCAATTTAGCTTTTAATGGGCCGTGGTTTTGACAGTCTGCATAGCAAATCTGCTCTTGGAGGCCAGTGAGAACAGTTGAGGCTATCTATGATTTAACGTGTCCTCTGCACCCCCCCCACACCACAGACAGATGTAGCGCACTCCCTTACACCTCCCATAGCTGTGAGCTTAAACTGAAACAAAGTCCTATCTCACATGCTCATACAGATCCAACAAACTGTATTCAGCTCTAAATTAATAATCGGCTGACAGCATCAAAAACAAGCCAGCGCTGTCAACAAGCTGTCAAACTTAATAAAACAAACTCTGATGTAGACCCTCCTTCTTTCTCTCTCTTGCCTTCATGCTGTTATTGGTAGTGACTCCTGCTCTGCGTTACACCTGGTTTATGAATCCCTGGAAAACACACAAACACACACAAATGGCGACTGATCATAGTCATGTAGCCTACATTTCAGTTTCCCTTTGTGATTCACCACTGAAATAGAAACGAAGCAGGGTTGATGTTGGAAATAAGACAAACAAACAGGATGGTGGGCGTATGATCTATTTATGATCAGAAATGCATATCAATGTGTGAGTTCAGGATTTACCATAAAACCATCCGCTGTAACCAGGAAGCAGATGGATGTTTGACTAATTGGCTGCCCTCCTGTCACACTGACCTCGGGTCGGTTGACTAACTGACCAGATAACTGGCTGACAGACTTAGTGGTGGTTGACTGATTGGCTGGCTGCTTGATGGGAAGGCTTCCTGGATGACTGAGTGTCTGAGTGTCTGAGCGTAATGCAGGCTCACAAGTCGATCCAGAGTGGCAGCATGCATCCCGGGGTGAGATTATCAATACACATAGATACACTCACATGTGTCTTTAAAGCTAGGCTGGAGAGCTGTAAGCTTCCTTGAGTTTGGATATTTTTCAGGAGAGTAAGTTGCCGTTAATTTGAAATTGCACTGACAAATATGTTGACATTTGGCAGCACTGTTTAATGCAGTGCAGTGGATTAAAAAGGCTGGTATGGCTCCAAAATGTGGGATCAAAGGATTAACATGTTTGTTAAATTTGGGAACTTTTTTATCAAAAGACTTGATAGCAGTATATCTTTAATAAATGAATGATTACATATAACTATTTCATGTATATTGTGGTCCCTCAGCAGTACAGCAAGGATTTGCTTTGACATGCTGCTATTTGATGATTCATTCATTCCTTGTTGCATCACCAATAACGGATCATGAGTTTTGCTTTGAAGGTCCTTTTAAAAAAACGTTATTAATTAAAAAAATTGGCTGCAAGGATCTATAATAAATCTGATGACCAAGTATTACATTTTTTTCAACCATTAATAAAAATGTAGGCAACAAATATAAAGTAGAAGCAGTATCCAAGAGGAAATGTGTAACTGCTTTTTTATACAACGATAAAAAGCAAGTTTGTCCCCCTCCAAGAAACTGAAATGCTGTTCTATCTGACCTTTACCTCTTGGGGCTTTTTACTGTGTTCCTCTTTGGTATACTAGAATATCAGCAAGCTAAACTAAATACAGCATCCGCACCAGAGAGTGCCCTGCCATAAATCACCTGAGCTGGTAAAACAGTTACATGCTGTTCTGAAATCCGGGTAAGCAAACAAAACAGAGCTTGAGGCTTTACTGAGTTTAGAAAACTGTATGCTGTAAGAAGCTGAATCTGGGTAAAACAACCAGTAGATCCTCACTTTATGCTTTGGAAAGAAACTCTTTTGACATATTCCTCTAATATTTTAGTATGACAGAACAAAGTGATGTCTAGATCCTTTATTGAAATAATAACAATGATTCCCTAGTCACATATTGAAATTGTATTTATTTGGTTTTCAGGAAGACATCATTAGATTGAACTGAAGTCTATTGATTTATTTTAGTCAAACAACAAAGAGAAGCCAGGTTGAAGAGTGGGTGTAGCTCCAGTGAAGATAAACGGTAAACAACAAGGAAACACTTACACTGAGAAAACTCAAATATCTTGTGTTATTGCACAGCAGGAATCACCGAGGACGTCACATGACCCACATACAGCAATCTTAAAACTATTACTCCATGCATTTTATAACATGAGATATGCCCTTTTTAATTTGACCGCAGAAAAAAAAACTCCCTGAGGAAAATTAAATATTTGAATCAATTATATGTAGAAGTTAAATCCTCTGAATGAATAACGAGATAAAATGCAGGGCTTCTAAAACTTTAAAAGGGCCACTTTTTCTATTTTGCAGAGAGAATCTTAATGTCAAAATGTCGGATTTAAAATAAGAAAAGTCTTATGCAATGTTATACCTTGAAATTATTTCTGAAATGTTTTAATAAGCAACTGTTAAGGAATCATTTTCTGAAAATGTTTGACCTATTGTTCGACAATATACATTATTTGTTTCTGTCCCACATTTACATATTTACTACCTTTTCCAATTAAGTATTATCAGTAAAACATTGAAAAACAGATGATTTATCTTTGTTCTATTATTTCTTATTATCCCAATAGACTTCAAGAGTCCTTGAAAGTAATATGATGGGAATATTTTGGATGGAGTGGCTCCCTCACATCTCAGTATTCACTCTTTCTCCCTAAGCATGCATCCCTCCTGGTCATTTCACTCATTAATGAGAATTCAATGAGTTCATTACTCATCTACGATCCGATTTTTAATTTCTTTAAGTACCAATCTTTCTTCCATGGACCCATTACACCTCTCTCCTTTTTCCCGCCTGCCTCTGTTCATGTTGCTCTCCCTCCCTCTCACTAACAATGACAAATGCTATGACTTTATATCCCTACGACTGTAATCATTTATATGGATGTCTGGTCAGTTCTCTTCCTGTGTGCATGCTCTCCCTGGCAGGCACACACATGTTCATTTCCCTGAACACTTATACACAGCAGTTTATCTGCAGTGAAGGAAGCTGTGTCATGCATCATCCCACAACAAGCCAACTAGCATCGACACAAATGATCACTAGTCGGATTCACTGAATACCGAGACACTTTGTATTTTTTTCTTATTGATGTAGAATTGCTTGCCGTTTCCAGCAGCTTACAGCAAAGCTAGGCTGAAGACGTCTTAACACTTATCTCTGTACTGGGAGCAAATAGCAGACAAATATGTAAGCTTCCCATTAGACTCTGAAAGACCTCCAACACATGTACTTAAAGAACGTGCGTTTAAAGTATGATAGAGTTTTAAATCACTAGCATACTGCTATGTGAAATATTTTTGCAGAAGTCTGTTGTACATAATGCTTAATTAAAATCATAATATAGGTCAACCGTAATGTCTCCCCTTACTGGTTGTTTGTGTTTGTGCTTGCATCCTTAAAAGCACAACATGAAGGTTGTGTTAAACCCTTAACTCCTGCCAGACTCTCATCATACTACTTCACTGATGGCTCCCACAAGATTGCTGACATCCTCGTGGATTCATGTTCTTATTATACACACATGCATTTCCAAACATTTGGACTACCTATGTTGCAAATGTATTATCTTTTCAATTTACACACGGCATCTATTGCACGTCTGTCCGTCCTGGGAGAGGGATCCCTCCTCTGTTGCTCTCCCTGAGGTTTCTCCCATGTTCCCCTTTAAACTGTGGGTTTTCTCCGTAAGTTTTTCCTTGTACGATGTGAGGGTCTAAGGACAGAGGGTGTCGTATTGTCATACTGATATTCTGTACAAACTGTGAAGTCCACTGAGACAAATGTAACATTTGTGATATTGGGCTATATAAATAAACATTGATTGATTGATTAACTGTATGGGTGTTTATTCCAACACACGTGTATATGAAAACATTAGAAAATAATTATTTTGACATTGCGAAGCCAGAATTGTTGAGCAAAGATGTTTTGAGGATTATAAGTGAGTTGAGTGCTTAATTAACTGATAAACAAAGTCCTTGGTTTCTAAATGTAACGGTTAATTTCACAGTGATCTCTTGGCATACAGGAGAACAGTCATAAATCTTGTCAATATGTATTGTTATACACAACACTTTGTGTAATGGACTGTATTGTATTCAAGAAACAAAGAAATGCATACTCAAACAAACAACGCATTTGCAAATAAAATAAGCCACAACTAGTGGCTGCAAAATGTGACGAGAGCTTTTTGTATCTGTAAGTTTCCTTCGGTGGGGCTCTACTTTTCTTTTAGCGGTCAGAAAAAGGCTACCCATGCCAGCAGAGAGTAGCTGTGTGTGTGTGTGTGTGTGTGTGTGTGTGTGTGTGTGTGTGTGTGTGTGTGTGTGTGTGGTGTGTGTGTGTGTGTGTGTGTGTGTGTGTGTGTGTGTGTGTGTGTGTGTGTGTGTGTGTGTGTGTGTGTGTGTGTGTGTGTGTGTGTGTATGTATGTAAATAACTAAAGGAAAAAGAAGGAAGTTCATGCATAATGCTGAGGGTGGTGACAGGATGTCAGGCTCCTCAGGAGTGAAACCCCTCTGAGACCAAAGTCACAGGACGTCTGCAGCAGGCCGCCTGGAGTTTACTTAACTTTAGATTCTGATGTTGTCATCTTTTGAGCCTGCAGGGCTATTGCAAGTTTACTGACAATTCGGCTTTTCGTGCTTTTTGTTTTTATGGTTATTACAGATTCACATGTCACATCAAAAAGCGTTAAGTGCGTACCTTAATCCCTTCAACTTTGTAGCTGCTCTTGAATGTATTTGTGTTTGATCTCAATAGGAGGAACACATTCATGGTAATGTGATTACTGTCCCTTATAGGCTAATTACAATAGCTTGTCATGTAGAACGATTAATGCTGAGTAGACGTGATGAATTTGACCTGTGAGTGAGTTTATGTGTGTTCCTCCTCCCTCCCCCCTCCCTCCCTCCCTCCCTCCCTCCCTCCCTCCCTCCTCTCATATGTATTTATTTTCTTTCTTTATTTTCCTGTTCTCCCTTTATCACAGCTTCACCCCTCACTCTCTCTCTCTGCCACCCTGGTTGCCTCTTCCTTGTCTTTCTAACAGATTGTTAATCGGTGATTACTGCAGCAACAAAAGGTTAGGTGAAAGTGTTGATGAGATTCTGTTGTCATGGGAAGTGCTTAAGGCAAAAGGCGGCATCCGCTGAGTTTAATGATCCTGCACGCATGTGTGTACGTTTTAAAATCCCTCGCTAAATCATGCATGAATATGACGTAGTGTGTTAAAGAGCTGTGGGCTTTTGAACACACATACACACCCGCACTGTGGAAGATGGATGTTCTAGGTTCTCTGTAATGCCTCTCCGTCTCAATCTGTCTTCCTGAAAATGACAACGTGCCACGGTCATACAGGATATATAGCCACACACACACACACACACACACACACACACACACACACACACACACACACACACACACACACACACACACACACACACACACACACACACACACACACACACACACACACACACACACACACACACACACACACACACACACACACTCTAAAGGATACACATGAGGGTATACGGAGACACACAAAGCTAGGAACGGAAAGACTGAGTGACAGAAGAGCACAGGAACAGTGATATAATCCCACTGCACTTTTTCTACCTGTAAATCCTTCTCCACCCTTCTGCTTTTTCCGAGGAAACCCATAGAACATGTCATGTCAACCTGAACTTGTCCCATGCCCCAGTGTGTGTGTGTTTCTGAAGGAGTGAGCGTTTCAGGCTCCACTGAATGCATGCAGTGTAGTGTGATAAAAAATAATGCCTGCCTCTGCCTGATTAGTAATAATCATATTGTTTCTGGCATTTGTGTTTTTTGTGGTTACACGTTGCATAATAATAACTCTGCAGGTTGGTAAAAATGGGCACATAGAAACTGTTGCTATAGAAACACCAGAATAAAAGCACCCTCCCTGGAAACGACACAATTTTAATTTCTTCCTGTGAGATAGTAGAAGGGGTTTCACTCTTTGTGTTCTCGCTCTTTCTCTCTTTTCCCCCTCTCCCTTTGAAACGAGACAACAGTTCTCCCTCTTCTCTCTCCATGTTCCACTTTTATTCCATTTCTCACTCCCTCTCCTCCCCCTTTCAACCTCCCCTTCCTCCTCCTCAGAGGGCCCTATTTCTGTGAGTCAAATGCATGGCACTAGTGCACTTGGCCTTGACTGACAGAGTTTTGGTAATTTCATGACCAGAGGCTGTAGCGCTCTGGCAGTGCACCTGCATCGTTCATTTAAGAAGAGGCTGGATTAGGAGGAATAAATTATCGTTATCAATCATGAACAATCAGATCAGCTGCTCTCATCCCATTTACCAGCAGTTTGCTCCCACCTCACACTGACATTTCGTAATGGAGAAAAGAGCCCACAACTCTCCCATGAGGAAACGGATTTGTTTTATCTGGGATATGCAGAGTATCAAAGCAGAAATACACAAGTATGCAACAACAAGTGTGTTGTTTGGGTACTACTTCAGCATGATTTCTTCAAAAATGAGGAATGTGAGCTGCTTTGAATCATCATTCAAATGATACGTGACTGATGGAGTGCACATTCCTGTGGTGCTGCTGCCTTTAGAAAGCTGCAGAATGTCATCAACTGAAAAGAAAAGCCCCTCATACATAATACACGCAATTGTGGATGACAAATAGTTGTGAGAATCATCCATTCCTCCTTTTGAATTGTTGCAGGGATAACATGTTGATGCGCTTAAAGCCTCTGTATGCTGTATACATTTTCTAATACAAAAAACCATGCGTTTTCTGAAATAAGCTGTGGTCTGTGAAGGCACATTTTAATACCAGACATCACTGACCTATCTAATTTGTGTTGACACGCTCCCCTGGTGTGCCCTCTCCCTAATGTAGGTCTGGTGATATCATTGCAAGCTACAACATTATTGAAGTCATGCAGGCAGGAAATTATCCACTTACAGCAAACACATTTGGCACTGCACCAGTTCAACATTGCTGTTTGTGATCTGCTCCGGCATGACATTATGTCTGCAGACATCTTATATGCAACACATTATACGTATCACCAATAAACTCACCCAATTTTGGGTAGGATAATTAAGGAGTATACCACGGTTCTGAAACAGAAACTGAACTAGTATATTCATGACTGCAAGCACGTACAGTTCTTCAAGCCTCTGAAAATGTAGTTTCAAACTGAGAGTATTTCCCTACAACGTAAATTATTCATTCCAAATGTGCAACAATCAAAGTTAGCGGACAAAAAATATTATAATATATTAATTATCAAAGGTTTAACAGTCAATAATTCAAGCTTATGTGCTTCATTATAACTGTGTGGGTGAGAATTCACAAGATTTGATTGACAGTTGCTTTGATTCAAATGTTCCTGGTGCACAGAAATGTTTGACATCACTGTTTCCAAACTGAGCTCTGTCCATCTGAAACCTGGGAGAACAGCACAGACAAAGAATAGAAATACACATTATATAGCCATACGGTGTATATATCCACCTTGGAATAAAGCATTGCAATAATGAACCCTCTGCAAGAAGCTGAGGGAAAAATAGACGTGTTTTGTAATTTTCTGAAACATTAATGTGTTGAATATCTCGCATTTTAGTTTGACCATTTTGAAATATTTTATCCACTGAAATATGACCTAATTAATTATGCATAGTGCTTTGACTATTATTGTTCTTCTTACCTGACTTTATATTCAGCCATAAAAACCTTTATCCTGGTGTTCATGATAATGTAGAGTATGTTTTTTTATCAAAGGATTTTTATATTGGACCAAGCCTTTCTTTCTCTAATGGTTTACAAGCTTCTTCTATTTCTTTATTTGTTTATGTTTTCTAAAACATTACATTACATTACATTGCATTTAGCTGACGCTTTTATCCAAAGCGACTTACAATAATTGCGTTCGACCAACAAAATACAACTTGAAGAAAACAGAATCATATAAGTACATCAGGCTTCATAGAGCAAAAACATTTCAAGTGCTACTCAACTGGCTTTAGATAAGCCAGCCCTTTATTAGTATATAAGTGCTTTGTTAATAGTTCTATCGCTCGAAGTGGAGTCGAAAGAGATGAGTTTTCAGTTTGCCCCGGAAGATGTGCAAGCTATCTGCCGTCCTGATGTCAATGGGGAGCTCATTCCACCATCTTGGAGCCAGGACAGCAAACCCACGTGTTTTCGCCGATGGGAACTTGGGTCCCCCTCGCAGCGAGGGCGCAGCGAGTCGTTTGGCTGATGCAGAGCGTAGTGCACGCGCTGGGGTGTACAGTTTAACCATGTCCTGGATGTAGGAAGGGCCAGATCCATTCGCAGCATGGTAAGCAAGTACCAGTGTCTTGAAGTGGATTCTAGCAGTTACCGGAAGCCAGTGAAGGGAGCGGAGGAGCGGAGTGGTTTGGGAGAATTTAGGAAGGTTGAAGACCAGACGAGCTGCTGCATTCTGGATGAGCTGCAGAGGTCGGATGGCACATGAAGGTAGACCAGCCAGGAGGGAGTTGCAGTAGTCTAGGCGTGAGATGACGAGAGCCTGGACCAGAACCTGAACCTTTTCCTCTTACATGAATAACCAAGACAAATTGGAGTTGGAGTGAAACTCTTGAATGAAGCAGACTAATTGAGTCCTTCATTTAGTTTGGAATTTCACAATCTGTAAAGAAAAGGATCCTGACAACTCCCCATAGATAAACCTTGACATTGTATATCCTACCTCTTTTTTACATCAGATCTTATTGTCGTTGTCTTTTATTTTGTCTGTCACTGTACTGTAGCTACATATACCGTTTTCCTCCTTTTTAACTCCATCTAAACTTATAATCTCTCCGTCTATATTGCCCAGGCCTTACTGTATGTAGCTGTGTGTGTCTCTCACACACACTCATCCTGCTGGCTCATGTGAAATATCAATGTCCCGACAGATGAATAACAAAGCATACTGCAGCATAAAGAGTATTAGGGCCCCAAGGGCAAATATAGATGCACAGAGCGTCTTTCTCTCTCCTTACCTTTCGGTTCAATGTGTGCATTCATATATGCCTCTCTCCTTTATAGCCTCTCTCCTTTATAGCCTTTCTCTTTATAGCCTTTCTCTTTGTTGTGTATCTTTGTGAATGGAAAAGTTCCTGGTAATTTTCTAGAAATCTTTCTTTTGATCTTTTTGTCTATGAGTCAGCCCTATACAGTATTTATATCCACACGTAAAAACTCCAGAGACCAGAGGCTGCATGTCCATTGCAGGTTTGGCGATTTGGCCATAATGTACATTATTGGAATTATAATTATGTGTGTGCTGCATGCATGCATTTTAACTGTGCACTGACACACATAGAGTTATCACACTCATCGCCCAGCATAGTGTCTTTGCCCCTCACCCTCTGTCTCCCCCTCTCACATAGTCACAGGAGACACAAGATAGACAGCCAGATAAAAACAAGAAGGAGGAACTACAGAGAAGCACTGACAAAGTCAATTTATAAGGATGTACTTACCTCTCTAACTCCTCCTTCCCTCTGGTAACAGTCTGTTTAGAACAGTAAAGTACTGAGCTATTGCAGGTGTAACTAATTAGGTAAATACTAGAATTGACAGAGCCTAATTATAATAATAATAATTCGCCGGAGAAAGGAAGCTGAATTATTTACAACTGAATTATTTCGGCCCGTCACCGGCCATCAGTTAAAGAAACGACACGCTGTGGTTAGGACGGTAACAGTCAAGGCTTGTAGGCATAATTTCTACCAAATGATTTAATTCTTAAAACATCCAGTGTGTAATTCATCAATTTAAAGAAACATTTTCTGGTCCCGAAGGCTTCCATCAGCAATGACCCAAATGTAATTGTGCATGTTTTAAGAACAGCCCATTTTTGCATGAATTATGGAGGCGTTGCCTCTTTAATGTGCTGATGAAGGCCCCACATCACCTGTAATACATTCATAACTCACACCAAACCTTGGATATTCTAAATGAATCTTAATTCAGGGGAATATTGTGTTGCAGTCGGAGCATAATTAACAGAATACACGATGCAGCAATCTTGATCATGTTTTCAGTAAAATAATGAAAAGCAATTAATCAAACTAGTCTTATGAAACATTTTCAGGTTTGCGCGAACGCAACACACTGTCAGGTAAATAAACAAATATTCTGAGTGAATTCATATTTTGAGTTTAATTTGCACCACTGTTCTCTCCACAGTAAAGGAGATATTGTGTTTCATATGTCAGGTCCCTTGACAGCTGGACCATGACTCAACATGTCATTTCACTCGGACTCTGAATCTGTAACCGCAGACCACCTAAATACAATCTATTTTGTGTATAAAAGTTCAAGGGATTTTGAGTCACCCTTAGATAACTCTTTGATTAAAAAGAAAGGTTGAGAAAAAGATTAAATTGCAATGAAAAACACAACTGATTAAATTAACCTTTTCTAAGGCTATGATTATTGTCAATTAAATGTGTGGACATAATTAAATCCAATTAAGTACCCCATTTAACACAATACAGCATCTATTGCATGTCTGTCCGTCCTGGGAGAGGGATCCCTCCTCTGTTGCTCTCCCTGAGGTTTCTCCCATTTTCCCTTTAAACTGTGGGTTTTCTCCGGAAGTTTTTCCTTGTACGATGTGAGGGTCTAAGGACAGAGGGTGTCGTATTGTCATACTGATATTCTGTACAAACTGTGAAGTCCACTGAGACAAATGTAACATTTGTGATATTGGGCTATATAAATAAACATTGATTGATTGATTGAATACATACTCAGTGAAAGAAAGAAAAAGAAACAAGGGTGGACAGAATAACAGAACAATTATAGAGTGCCGTTAAGGCTGTACAAGGGCGTGGAATCAAATGCACGATGCAGAGACAAACAAAGTATCAAAATAAAGTGTTTTAATGTAAACAGGTCATAACACACTGAATACATAAAGCAACAAAACAAACACTCAATAAACTGTCTAACCTATACTATCAAAAAACTACAAAAACTACTTACTTAATCTAACTCTATGGACGATAATAACTCTATGGACAATGACAAATGATCTTAATGCTGGAATGCTTGGAACACACAAGACAATCTGGCAACGAGTCAGGGGAAGACGAGAACTATATATACTAGACAGACAACACCAGGTGAAGACAATTAGACAATCACAACAGCGGGAAAACAGACAAGGCAGGAAACGTACTTTAGACACATGAGGGTAGACAAGACTATCAAAATAAAACAGGAACCTATCTAAACACATAACATGAAACCTAAACTAGGGAACAATCTTAGCAGAGCCGTCTACGCACAACATTAGGCTACCAGAACAGAATAAGAACACAAAGAGTCATTTAAAATAATCAATTTTAGAACAAATTTGGTTTGAAAAAAAAAGAAAGTAAAGAATGTTAACATGCTCAATGTCAAATGATGTGTTGGAGGTATCTCACCATCAATAATGAGAGTTAAACTCAACATAAAGAAGTGTAGAGCTATCAATGACACATACCTTTATTATTTAAATTCAAAATCACACTGAAAAATGCAAACTGGTTGTTGCCATGAGAGCAAAAGAGGGACGGGGGGGATAAGTGAATCATTTTCACAGTAGGGAGGGATTGTAATAGAAATGATCACAATTCTAAGACTACTGAGTGTGTGTTCAAACAGCACGCACACCTGCAGATAAATATGCAAGAACTCACGCTTGCACAATTAAAACCACATGCAGCATTGCTTTGCGTTTAAAAGAAAACATCTGTGCCATTTGATTTAATCGCCTTTCTACTTGTGTAAATGTATTTTGGTTGTTCATTTACAGAATTCATATTTTTCAAACATATATGGCTGTTGGACCCAGTTAAAACATTTCCTGCTCTTTCTGATACTTTTTGATGTACTTATTAAGAAACCAAGGATGTGGCATTGGAGATTGTAATGTGGTATTTAGATGGAGATTATTAGCAACAGTAAGCAAAAACCAACACAAGTTGTCTTAAAACAATAAAACTGTCACTGTAATTTTAGAGCTTCAATACCTATTTGGTGATGTTTTTATTTAGTAAAAAAGCAAAATAGGGTAACCGCTGCTTACTGTCATATAACTTTGGGCTATGGGACCACTTTCATTTGTTTTTCGTTTGCAGTGAAACAGCTTTGTTGTCAGTTGAAACAAGCAATTGATTTCCATTGTCAGGGAGAAATATCTTTATTGAGAAGGAGAGAAAATTATAGAACGAGAAGGCAACTGCTAGAGAAGGTGAGATATTTTTAAATGGCTGCGAAAAGGACTCAAAGAAAAATGTGACCTACAGGTGCTGAGTGTGTTTTTGTGTTCTGTCAGCAATGAAAGAGCGACCCAGTCCTGACTGCCAGCTACAGTTTATATTAGAACATCTCAGCATAATAGTGCAGTTTACCACATACACATACACACCCACTACACCCAAGGCCACGCACACAAAAACACACACACACACACACACACACACACACACACACACACACACACACACACACACACACACACACACACACACACACACACACACACACACACACACACACACCACACACACACACACACACACACACACACACACACACACACACAGAAACATATTTACAGAGGATTGCTTACCAGAGCTTGCTCTCAGCACCCTTTTTGCTTTGCTGTGCTCTAACACGCGTTCTGCAGATTGCTGAGTTCACAGATTTGATATCCCCACCTAGCATTGACCACAGAAGATTCTAATGTGCGTTTCTGCAAAGTGTGTATTTGTGTATGTGTGAATGTTTTGAATCTATGCTCTCCTTATCACACGAACAGGTGGATTTTCATGAATGCAATGCATATTTTGTTTGCTTTCTAAGCTTATCCCAAGGGTAGGTAAAATATTGAGCACACTACTTTCCAGCATCAGAACTGCAACCAAGTGGGGCATCATGGATTTTCATTGTCACATCTTTGTAGTTAGATGGCTCTGTGTATATCTGAGTGTTTTCCCTTCATTGACTCAGGAACACCGCTGCATTGTGTTGAAGAAAACCCAGGCCAGAGATGATAGCTTAAATTGCACTAAACTTAAAAGAGAATCCACAAAACCTCCCTTTCTGAAGTATCATAGCTATGAGAGTTCCTAAGGATAGTTGTGTTTGAAACAGTAATCAATAGTTTTAAGATAACAATTGGTTGGATATGTCCCATGCACAAATGGACAATAACCACCTGAAGTTCCCCTAAATGCTGTTCTAGCAACTTTTTCGCCTTGTCTCATTGTCATTGCTTAATCAAGCAGTTTTTAACAACGTTTGACTTCCTGCCCAGCACACAACAGCAAACAGACAAAGCTGGCAGCTAGCAGATGACCTTAGCGCAACATTTAGCAGCCAAGAGCCAAATATTTCCCTCCGGACTTGGTAGGGACAACAAATCTGCTTAAATGGAGTAAATAATGGACTTATGTACACACTGTGGACAGAAACACAACTCCAATGAATGATAATGCTGCTATGTCATTTCTTGATATCTGAAAACAGTGTGATTTCAAGACTTTATTATATATGGAAGCTGCAAAACAGTGCATCTTCAGTGGGGGCCTATACTGTCATAGTTATGATAGATGTTTGATCAATTCATATTTATGTTAAATACTTAATACTGCTTCGACACGAAATGGACTCTTGAAACACTCCATATTGTTCATGGATAGACTGCTATTTCCCAGTGGAGAAAAATGAGCAGCACATGTCAAGCTCCACTCCCTGTCTTAGACATGGCAGAAAGTCATGTCAATTTAAACATTTGACCCTAAAACGGCCAATTCCAAAGACCCATACTTGTATTTCTTGACTGGGGCGACACATTTAGTAATGAGCTGTCGTTCCGTTGTGCACTGCGTTTGCCATCACTTCATAAACCTGCCCCCAGTGCTTTGGCTTCACCGGACTGACAGCAGCTCCCAAACCCCCAAACAAACAACAACGGGCTGCTCTACTGACGCCACTGAAGCAAATACAAATAATGGAATGACAGCCCGGTGCCTGTGAGCAACCACGTCTGCAGAGACAGTAATATCTGCACTGAAATATACATCAATCATGATTTTGAAATATGTAATATGTTTAGCTGCACAGCCTTTACAGGGAGAAGCAATGCCTGTAGGAGGGATATACTCTCAAATTATTATTTGTCTTACATTTGTTTAGATTTTGGTGTCAGCACTGTCGATTTGAATCATCTCAATTCATTCTATTCTCAAAATAAAGCTATTGAGTTGTAGTTTGAAGGATGATTGATGAGACGCAGTGTTGGCTTCCCTCGCAAAGTCAATCCGGTTTTTTTTCAAAATGAAAATGATGAAAAATTAAGATAATATTTTACGATACACAGATGCACACACCTGCAAATATAAGTATCCATGCAATCACATTCGATTCTCCAGCGTGCACCGCTCTCACTTTGTCCTTATTTCGGGCTGATTCTATCTTTGATCTGGCTCTTGCTCACTTACACAGACACTATCTCTCTCTCTCTCTCTCTCTCTCTCTCTCTCTCTCTCTCTCTCTCGTCTCTCTCATCTCTCTCTCTCCTCTCTCTCTCTCTCTCTCTCGTCCCTCTCTCTCACACACACACACACACCACACACACACACACACACACACACACACACACACACACACACACCACACCACACACACACACACACACACACACACACACACACACACACACACACACACACATCATCCATCCTACCTATCGCTGCTATCTTCAGACAGCAACCCCTATCCCTTGCTGACAATGTTTGGGATTTACTCTGGATGTGGCCTTGATTCTCCCCCTGGTCTCTGCGTATTTTACCGTGTGTGTGTGTGTGTGTGTGTGTGTGTGTGTGTGTGTGTGTGTGTGTGTGTGTGTGTGTGTGTGTGTGTGTGTGGTGCGTGTGTGTGTGTGTGTGTGTGTGAGAGAGTGTGTGTTGTCACATGGGGTATTATACATGTCTCTGCTCCATTCCTTGGTTGTTATGGTGATCGGTGACTGGGCCTGTCCTGTTTAGCTCTTCCCTTTCGGTATGGATTACATTTACAGTTTCTGTTCATTTTAATGCGCAGCTAATTTATATCTGACACGTAAAACAAATAGGCTCTTTGTTCAACTTATTGAAGTGTGATGAAAGGCTTGGAAGAATTTTCAACACTGTTTGTTTGGTATTTATTAGTTTGCAAGATTTGTTTGTCAGCACAAACACACTTTGCTCAGTATAATCTCAGTCCTAAAAAGTAAACACAAAGAGATAATAGTTTTGAACATTGAAGGATTTTAGTCGCAAGATGAAATGACAAAAGTGCTATTCCTTCTCATTCATTATCAACTCAGAGTGAAAGTAATGATGGCTGTGAAAAGTCCAAACTGGTGAATACGTGTTTAGAGTAATTGCTTTCACAAGAAATAAAAGTTTTAGCATAGATGGACTTTTATGTTATTTTTCAGAAACCTGCTTTTATCTCCCCTGAGCACCAGCTAAATAGACTAAACGCTTGAATGTAAATGCAGTCCAATTTACTTAAACTGTTTGACAGCGGGTTGACAGAGAGTGCGAGAAATGGCGATAGAGAGAAAGACAGACAGAGAGAGGTTGTGTATTTGTTCTCCGTGTGATAAATATAGGAGGTGAGTGGGTGGAATAAAAACAACACTGCAGCAGGATAAGAGAGGAAATACAGAGAGATAGATATAATGACACCAGCCGAAAGACAATGCGACATAGTGATAATAATAGCGATAAAGTAAGGAAGTGGTGTAATGACACTTAGGGAGAGATGCCATGATACTAATTCAGAGATAATTGTGGCGAAATAGGGAAAGTGAGACGGATGATGGGATGAGAGAGCAGGACAGAGCGAAGGGAGGTGATGACAGAGAGCTGGGGGAAGAGATGCAGGGAGAGAGGTACAGAAAGCGTGATAATATCATTTTGTAAAGCATGGTCAGGAGAGGGAAAGATAAGCAGTGGAGGGGGAAGATGGAGAGAATGACGTTTGCAGAGATACAAACATAATGTGGAAGATACACAATGATTGTGACACAGCGATAATGAAAAAGAAGGAGGGGGTGGTAGATGAGAAGAGCTAGGAAAGAAAACAAGGATACCAGAAACATAGACAAGAGATTTCTCTCCTCTCTCCATTCACCTCCTCTCCACTTTTTTATAGCTGGTATTGAATCACTGCAGTCAATAGTTCTACACAGCGTAACTTAGAAAGATGCATTTGATTTGTGGCCCTGCACGCCGTGGAAAGAGGAGACCAGCATTTGATTTATGAGCCAGGGACCTTGTGGTCAGGTTTTACCAGAGCGCTGCACCTCTCTGCGCCTCTCAACCCTCACATTTAACAATCTCCCTGATTGTTATGTAGATCTGTGCACAGATCCATTCATTAATTAACAAGGCAGACAGGGTTTTTGGTCATTTAGAAATAATTAATTTTACTGCATACGAAATATCTAGGTGGAAAAGGTGCGTTGGATTTATTTTAACAACCAGCTCCTTGTTATACTTGTTAAATATGGAAAAAATATTCAAGTAGTCATCTGAATTTTACCTGAACATGTCTCACGACAGTAACTTTGTTCAGCCCTGCATGTACAATTTAAATTAAAGTGAACATTGATAACAGAGGAAAAGCCTGTGGGATATAAATCAAACAACCATACCTGAAGGATTTAAGCATGTGTTTTAATGAGCACTGTCAGTGTGTATGTAAGCATTTGCGTCTGCACAGCACTCGATTGCGATTCTGTCTGAAGCAGCTTTTTAAAATACTGTTTTCAACTGTGGCAATTGAATAATAGCCTTTCTTCCATCCATCCATCCATCCATCTTCTCCCGCTTATCCGTGGTCGGGTCGCGGGGGTAGCAGTTCCAGCAGAGAGCCCCAAACTTTATTTTCCCTGGCCACATCAACCAGCTCTGACTGGGGGATCCCAAGGCGCTCCCAGGCCAGCGAAAGAGATATAATCCCTCCACCTGGTCCTAGGTCTACCCCTTGGTCTCTTCCCAGCTGGACGTGCCTGGAACACCTCCCTAGGGAGGCGCCCAGGTGGCATCCTAACTAGGTGCCCGAACCACCTCAATAGCCTAATAGCCTTTCTTTTAAATTATATTCAATTCCTTTTTTTCAGCACTCATGGGTATGCCATTGCAGCATAAGGTGATTGCAGTAGGCTTTGTTAAACCGCTTTTGAAGAGTTTTACCATATTTTGATGATTATCAGGATTATCTTGCCATGAAATGCTATTTTCGTCATAATGAAGTTGACATTTCTGGTAGTGAGGCACATGGATTTCCATTAAATCTGGTATACACAATGACGCCCCCCTCATCTATTGGTTCAATCATTGGGTCACCATTTTTCTCCTCCAGCACTTTGATTCATGATTAAGAACTGTGCCAGTTTGTTAACAGCCCTAAATTAAGATGATAAACACGGTTATCATCATACCTGTTAGATATACATTTTTTAGCATTGTCACTGTGAGCATGTTAACTGAATGCTGATCATGCATTTAGTTCAAAGCAACACTATGCCAAGGTACAGCCTCACTCTACTGTCATTTCTTTCAAGGTGTGTTGGGTGTCTTGCTCGCTAGGACAGCTGTTGGAAACACTGACCATATGGTCTCGGTTACTGGTCAGTCTATCAGAAAAGCCTACACTAAACTAGCAAAATCCAAGCACGGAAAACAAGGGTGAGGCTTAAAGCTTAATCATCGAAGAGGCACGTAGAAAAACGTGTTACATAAATGCCTGGAGAAAGTGCGGTGCTAGAAACATGGCATCCGGCCTGATGCAAATATTCGCTGAATTCTACTTATCCCATCTGCTCGAAGGGGGCAGGGGAGGGTCTGGCATCGGAAGAGACTGTGGACATAAAGAGAGAGGCAGAATGAGAGACACACACACAAAGAAGGCTGAGGGGGAGAGGTGAATTGGGTTGGAAAGATGGTGGAGAACAATCTGAAATTAATCTGGACACTCCAGATGGTATGAAGTTTTTGTATGTGTGTGTGATCACGTGTGCATATGCCTGTCTCTGTGCTGCAGCCTGCCGTTTGAGCCTGTCTATAGGTATTTACGCGTGTTTCTGGGTGTTGTGTTACTTCAGACAAACAAGAACATCTGGTATGTGCACAATGCGGACGTTTTAATCTCATTTAGAGTGGAAAAGACAAAAAACACAGAAAGAGACGAACACCAATTTACTTTGTTAGCATTTGCTTGACTAGATTGTGACCTAGAAGATAGTGTCTCTGTAGTGCACAATGCATTATTTTGTGTGCGCGTGTCTGTGTTCACGATGATATAAGGTTAATAAATCAATAACCTTCACTGTCTGAGAAATAATTACTGCTGGCTTTCATGCTGGCCACACACATTCTCTCCCTTACTCACACACACACACACGCACACGCACACACACACACACACACACGCACGCACACACACACATGCACGCACGCACGCACGCACGCACGCACGCACGCACGCACGCACGCACACACACACACACACACACACACACACACACACACACACACACACACACACACACACACACACACACACACACACACACACACACACACACACACACTTTGCACAACGTGTCCTGTATATTGCAATTGCTTTAGGAGTGCAATGCGTAACATGTTTCTTGAGGAGAGAGAAACAGAGAATGAAATGTGGCAAAAAAGAAGTGAAGACAGAGTTTGTAAACGAGCAAAGAGAATTGGATACTCAAAGGAGACATACTGTAAAACAGGGTCCTTAAATACTGACTGTGTTATTTAATATTATTACTATTTGGCGTTTTGCTTTGACATCTGATACTACACTATTTTAACCATATAATACTTATTTTGTTTAATAGAAGTTACTTTGGGAACCACAACTGTTAATCTGGTCAGTTTTGTTTTCCTTTAGCTAGTGCTTGTCTTCTCTGGATTGTTTTGTTCTGTTTTTGTTTAGTGCAGTCTGTGGTTTGATTTTGTCTGCTGCAGTTACACGTACTGTAAAGATTTCCTCAGATTTGTTACACATTAACATAGCTGTTGGCTGCTTTAAGAGCTGCTTTATTATTTATTTACTGCCTTTTTTGTCTCGCTGAACTTCACACTTAAAAGCTGTTCATGAATTCTTCAAAACCCAGCCAGCTGTATAGAGTCTGTTCTGCTGTCCATGTGTGTGTGCAGCTCTGTCCCCCGTGAAATACGCTCATACATGTATATGCTAGTAGTCGGCATCGACTGACACCCAGTGGAACGGTCGAGTGCCTAAAGTCCTGCTGAGATAGCACAGATAAGTGTAAAGATGGCCTCTACACCAGATCATATCCCCCCTCATACCAAGGAATATGTTATCAGATGACAATGACGTTTCTCTAACTTTAAAACAAGTTCAAGCAAGTTGTTTTAGATAATTATATTACCATATTTTGGCAGATACATTTATACATTTGAAGGTCGACATAATGCTAATGTTCTGTGTGATGGACTGCTCTTATAACATATTCTCTGCTTAAACTGGCTTAGCTTGTATGCGTACATTTGTGCATGTGAAAATATTATAGTTAATGTAAATGACATACATACAGTAAGCTATGTTCAATATTAGGATTCTACAAATTCTAATGCCTAATTTTAATGTTAAATTATTTAATTTCATGGGATTTTTACGAGTGAGCATTCAGATGAAATGGTACATGCTGTTAAAACAACACCATACAGTAATCTGTGCAAGTGTGTAAAGGTGTATGTGTCAAGTTATCTCCGGTTGGAGGTAAGTGGATCACAGCACAAGGATTAAAAGGTTTGCAGCCTTGAATCTAAATATATACTGTGTATGCACTCATATACATCACTGTATGAAAGCTTTTCATGGCATATGCTCCGGTGTCATGGGAGGCTGTGAGCCATGTGTTGCATTGTGTTGGAGTCGCACGCGAGGACAGGGGCTTGTTATCTAGTAACACTTGGCTTGGCACATATCACATAGTTTAGCTGTGCTCACTTAGTTTTCCCCAACACTACCAATTAATTTTTTTTTAAAGGTCTTAGAGGACATAACATAAACATGTATAATTAACTTTCATCGCAGTGGCATGAATCTAAATTCCCTCTTTTTTTAAACCCTGTAAATACCTGTACACATGTGAAAGATAAAAGGCACAGGATAGAAATGTCTGTTTCTTTAATATCTGAAGTATGCAAGGCAGGAATCAAATGCATGATTTTACGTCTAAATGATATACTTTAATGCAGATTTGAGATCCTCCTATTCTAATATGATGATGTCCTTATCTCTCTCTTCCAGTTGAATCTTGTGGTGGTGTCGTCCAGGGACTGAATGGCTCCATAGAGTCGCCGGGTTTCCCCCACGGCTATCCCAACTACGCCAACTGTACGTGGCTGATAATAACAGGGGAGAGGAACCGGATCCAGCTAACCTTCGTCACGCTGGCGCTGGAGGAAGACTTTGATATTGTATCAGTTTACGATGGACAACCGTCGCCTGGCAACCTAAAAATGAGGTTAGAAATGATTATTTCATTTACAGTTTGATCTTCAATCTGCTTCTCTATTTCTATCTCTGCCATCTTTCTCTTCAAACCTCCCTGACTCTCAGTTTGAGTGTTGCCCATCATCTTCTCCATCTATACTCATCAACTTCTTCTGAACAGACACTCAACATTTGGACAACATCATATTTGTCATACTTATCCCTACCAAGATGTACAATTACACAGTTACTATGAAGTCAAAGAACAGCGTCAGCTTTCATTTGATGGCATTTTCTTTCATTTTCGCTAAGTAGTTGGACAATATAATTGAAGATCTATCAAAGCAGACACTTTGACATAGTAAAGATTTGAAAGGTTACTTAATTGAACTCTAAATATGTCATCAGTAACACAACCCTCTGGATTATAGCATATACCCAGCTAGAATTTTTTGGTTCTAAAAACATTCTGAGAATGTTACATTCATTGTTCTAGGAATGTTTTCAGCGGGAAGTTTTCTTTTGGTTCCCAGAACGTTCTTCTGAACGGTAGGATAACGGTCTCTAAGAACATTCTTAAAATGTTTTTGATAACATTGTTAGAACATTATACCCTACTGTTCTTAAAACGTTTTCAGCTGCAAGTTAGATTTTATGTTGCCAGAATGTTATTATTTTAGAGAAGGATAACATGCTTTATGTTTAAAACATTATGCAAATGTTCTGTGGTAACAATTTGCTAAAATATTTTTACATTATTAGAACATAAAGACATAATATTCCTGTAATTGTTCAACTCAAAATTCCTGGGTGAGTGGACTGACCACTGTGGTCATTAGGATGATTATGATAGTTTACTTAACTATTGGAATTTGACTATTAACACATGCAAAAGGATGACTCGGAATCAGCTGGTGAGCATAACATTTGTTTATTAGAAAAGGGGAGCTGGGAGTGGAGGTTGGTTATGGCGGCAGTGGGAAACAGTTGTTCCAGGGTGGAGAGGCCTGGCTGGTCTTGGGAGTGTGGAAGGCCTTGGATTCCTCCTGGGAGAGACACACAAATGAGTGTGAGGCAAAAGCAGGCAAAGTTGTCAAAGAATATGCTGGCAAAAAGGTAGAGTGGCACGCAACAAAACAGCAGGGAATGAGTGCAGGCTGCAGGCTTTCATAGTGTGGCTGGTGAGCAGGTTGCAGGTGTGGTTGATTGGAGATTGCTCCCAGCCGTGTAGAGCAGACCAGCAGGCAGGTGGGGGGGGAGAGAGACACACACAGTAGAAACAAACACATACAAACACTAACAAGGGTTTAAGGGACGGGCAGTGATAGTCGGTCCATTCTTCTATATGTCTGTCTTTGGTTTTCTCAGTGTTATTCGATCCATATGACCATAGAGATATGTGCATAAACAACAAAAACACTTGGGGTATAATGTTCGAACAATGTTATCACCAAACATTTTAAGAATGTTTTTAGAGAACGTTATCCTACCTTTCAGAAGTACATTCTAGGAACCAAAATAAAACTTCTCGATGAAACCATTCCTAGAACAATGAATGGTAACATTCTCAGAATGTTTTTAGAACCAACAATGTCTAGCTGGGAACTCAGACATGCCTACGCAAACGTGCAATATCATGAATTACGTGCTTGATTTTTTTTAAAAAAGGAAAATGTGGTGACATCAGATTTCTTTTTAAACATCCTTTTCAAACAAATGCAACAAGTTTGTTTTTTAAAGCGCACTACAAATAAATCTGACGTTGACCATGACCCTGTTAATATTTCGCATCACAGGAACGTTTTATAAAAAAAGAATAACCTGAAAACATTATCCAAATGTTGCTTTCAAAATGTTCTTCTTTGGTTATCATGTAACACTGAGGGAATGTTTTATAAAGAACATCTTTAATGTGTTACCCAACAACGTCCAAAACACATCCTTAGAATGTTGGACGCAAAACATTCCACCTTTGTTAACATATCACATTAAAGGAACATTTTAGAAAACACTTTGTCATCGCAGGCCTCAATAACATCCTCAAAACATCCTCTGAATGTTGCAGTTAAAATGTTATGTCTTAGTTAACCTTAAACCTTATAGGAACATTATTTGAAAAAATAAACATCCTAAAAAGGTTCTTTGAATATCAGATTAAAACGTTTCTTTAAAACCTTATTAGAACCTGTAGGTAATGTTAGCCAAAGTTGTGAGAACGTTCCCCGCCAGCTGGGTATGTGCCTGCAAGCACAGTTCAGATGAAAACAATGCAGTTTGTTTGTGTATTTTTGGAGAAAACAGTATAGTTTGTGTGTGTTTCATGAGAGGTTCTGTAATATGAGGAGACACCACTTACACTCCACACACATCACAGCATGTTGTATGATATGGAGTTTTTGAATATATATTTATTCGTTTTTTCATTCTTTGATTCTAGCTATAAAAAGTTCTAACTTGATTCCTCAAATTATGCTGTTAGCGTTTAAATCTTTATTTTCTCCTTTGATCAACAAAAATGTGCAGGAATTATAGTGTAAGTCATTAATGAATTGGTTGCACCAGCATTGCAGAAAGGGCAGATACAGTACAGCACACAGAGCTGGCTCACTGTGTGAAGCTTATTCATAGAGTCGGCTGTGTGTAGGAGGGATGAGCTGGGAATGCACCAAGTGGTGTTAGAGGTTGGTGATGCAGTTATGGATAACAGTGGGTTTTTCCTTGAAAACATGATATAGCTGTATTATGTCAATGTTAGAGTTGTTTCACTGGCTGGGGGAGAAGAGTGCAGACTGCAGACTACACTGAGTGGACGGTTTGAGTGGAGGCTCACAGTACAGAACGGCTTTATTTTGAGCAAAAGTTCTCACAATCAGGTCTCTTTCTCTAGTTTATTGCTATATAGAGGTTGGAAAGTTCAGTATTTAACATTGACACACTGTATTGAACTCTATGTCAGAACAGTGACTGAATTTAACTTATTCTAGTTCAGGTCATTCTTTCCGACTGTTAGTTGTGAAGAGTAGTTTGTTTGCCGCGCGTAGGACTTTTGCCCTTGATGTATCAATCAGGATTGTTTATTAATTCAAATCTACTCTGCACTACCACCCTCATCTGTTCAGCACGATGCTTCTCGTTTGACAGATTGCTTGTCTTTTAGATCCACAACAAGCCAGTAGGACCAAGACAGTTTAGTTTGGCCTTATGTTTTGCTTGCCTCAGTGAAACGTGGTGTGATTAGCTATAAGATCTTACAACATAAGGCCTAAGAGACCACTTGTTGAAGCACTGATTAATAAGAAGCTTCACAGTGTTCACTTTCAAGATGTCTTTCGGTAAGTAAAGCTCAAATATATCTGTGAAATGTCTCCTGCGGGGGGAGAGGGACATCTCCACCTGGACGGACGGTGCTTAGTGTGTCAGCAATCTGCTGCTATGTTTACGAGAGCACAACTTATTCATAGAGCTTACCTCTTATTGTGCAATCAAAGTGCACCAGATCGAAGCAATTAACTTTAAAATATCCTTGACATCTGCAGAAGAAAGCCTAACACCAGGCTGCACCTACTGTAGGAGCCCCCCCCCCCCATGGTATCACCAGAGTTTGCCGACTGCAGGACTTATTTGAGTTGGAATGACGCATGCACCAAAAAAGGCCATTGCTCTTTAGAACTAGTGGTGGCATGACAACAGTAGAGTTACTGTACCGGTGACTCACCTGTGTCCTGCCCTTTTCTCGGATTACTTGCTGTGTAATGCTCCTTCAACTGTAGCAAGACAATAATGTGCTCCTGCAAAATCAGTGTTGTTATGTGACACTTTTTGCGGGTTTTACTAACACCTGCAGCATCACCTTATAGGCAGAAGCATTAGTAGCAGCTTATAGCACCCGGATTACATAATTTTAAAAGGTGGATGTGGAAGCTGTAACCCTTCTTCAGCAGTCAGCCCTGTAACGGGTGTTAAGGTGTTAATTAGGTCTGGGGTTATTTAGCACTCACATTATTGGATACCCAACTAAGTATACCAGCTGTGTTTCTACTGTTCTTCTGCAAACCTTGAAATGTTAGAGATCCATTAAAGAGTAGAGCATTAGTTTCTTCTAGAGCTGCCTTAAGTGCAGTGAGCACTCGCAGTAAACCCATTCCCGATGTCATTTAGAGCAAGTGACTAAGCTGGGAGCTGCGGTGCTCATTCTCTCCTCAGCTTAGCTCCTCTGTTGATGTTAGCACTTCTGTGAATGGTGTGGACATGACTGAGGAGAGGCAGCATAGTGCTGGAATGAGACCCCTCGTCGGCCTTCTTTTGTGCCTGCAGGGTCTCCCTGGTGAGTGTCATGGTGGGCAAAGCTTCAGCCCAGCTTATAGGGATTCCAGCTCTAGCTGAGTGTCAGTAGATTTTAAATCACGACTCAACACCCTCACTTTGCTTATTAGATTGTAAAATGGTTTTTTTCAATAAATATTAGAGCTTATTCGGACAATCCTGCTGCTGCTTTTTCTCTGTCTAAGCTATATGAGGGGCAGTGGTCAACCGGTTGACTTAAAACCCTCCTCCTCCCAGCATTTCGCTGAAATGACTTGCTGATATGAACCCATCAGGCTTCCCACATGGACAGTGGGATGAAGCCAAGAGGAGCTGACTGCCCTCTCTTTGTTCACAAAGAGAAGCACGGAAGAGGCAGGATATATCTTTCTCTCGCAGCCACCCCTCCAACTGCCCTCAGACCCTGTGTGTGGGGAATGCTGATATCTCATATATAGAGAGAAGAGCTGACCCTGCATCTGTGGCCTCTTCTCTCCAGCCCCAGCTGTGCGTCAGCAGCGGTAACTCTACTCCATCCCACTCACTCCGATGAGTGATGTCAACAGTGTGAACATATTTATTTCTGAAATTGAAAATCTTCCCTCATACAGGAACCACTGCCTGCCATAAAGTGCCATAGGAGAATTTTTTGTAATGCTTTTTTTCATCACTGAACAAGAAAACTAGTCATCACTCGCCCACAGGTTCAGAGGGAGTTAAACTAAAAAAATAGACTTGCAATTTAGTATCACTTTACATTTCTATTGTTTGTCACTTTGATAATAGTCATGCCTCCCTGGAAAATAAAGTGAAGTTTATTGCGGAGGAACTGGTGTCTCTAATGCAGTGGTCGCCAACCAGTCGAGTTTGGTGCGGGTAGATCAGGGGTGGCCAACCAATCAGAGGTAAAGAGCCAATAATTTTCCTGTGTTACTGCAAAGAGCCACATCATACAGTACACACAGGCACACATGCTGGGTGTATGTCCCCCGACCTCTCTCTCTCTCCTTCTCTCTTTTTCTCTCAGCCTTTCTGTGTGCTCCCTCACTCTCTTCCTCTATGTGCCCCTCTCTATCTCTCACACATACAAAATGAAAATCTAAAAATGAACAATAATTGACACACACATACACACACACACACACACACACACACACACACACACACACACACACACACACACACACACACACACACCACACACACACACACACACACACACACCACACACACCACACACACACACACACACAGACACACATACAGAAACACATACCTCCGCCAGATTTCCTATAAATGTCACAGTCCATGATATTGACAGAAATTGAATTAAACCTCTCCTATTAAGACCAGAGGCCAGTTATAGTCAACCATTAATATTGTGTCTCACACACAAACTCTCAGTTAAAAACATTTGAAAAAAGTAGTTCTCATTCATAACACTCCGTTCGATGTCTCACTATGGGATGCGCCTCATCGCGGAGCAAACAGAAGCATCAATCTCATTACGCCAATCCTGATTGGCTGGTGATCTTGACGTCAGCGTCAGGGAATTCACCCCCTATAAGTAGCTTGCGCCACGACGCATGCGTCATTCAAACACCTCTTCTCGCTTCAGAGCACATCTCTATAGTAGCCGGACAAGCTTAACGGACCACAGACTGAACCCAAATATAACCATTTCGGTCGACGGGCGCTCGCCGGCTACTCCTTCTGCTTCGCAAGAAGACGGTAATACTAACGCCAGTTAGTATTAAAATCGACCTCGCCGTTTCTTTCCCCGGAAAGTAAGGTAAGGTTTTGATTTTTCTCAAGCTAGCTACGCACCTGTTGCTAGTTAGCTTCCCCTTACTACCGACACCACGGTAGCGAGGACGCTTTTCTTTTTCTCTCTCACGGAGGAGAAAAGGATTAGAAGTATATTGACACACCAGTCAATATTCTTTGAGAACAAAGGACCCACACCGTCCCTTTTTCTCCGGATTAAGGACGGGTTGGTAACACTTTTTCTCTCAACGACGTACCTGTTACGAGCGGGTCCTCTCCACGCCACGAGGCGAACAAGATGGACGCCTCTCCCCCTCACACCAGAGGAGTCAGGGACTCGGAGGCTCGGTCATGCGGCTGCGGGTTGAAGATAGCAGGCACAGACTCACACCAGGTCTGCTCGTCCTGCCTCGGGCTGGAACACGCCCAGGAGGCTATCGACAACCTCGGCTCGTGCGGGCATTGTGCCCGTTTCATCCGAAAGAGCCTCCACCGACGGCTAGCACACCAAGCTAGCTTGTTGGAACAGGACTCCCTCATGTCCACTGATTCGCCGTTTGGCAATCAAGACACGAGGGCGTCCGCCGCAGAGACTGAGCCCCTCACTGTGTCGGTCTGGGGCTCATTATCTGCGATGGCTGCAGAACCGGAATCCCGCGCCCTGGCAGGCCGGGACCCGGTGACGGCAAGACACGCGGGAACGGGACCCACGCTTTACCGAGCTGGGGCTCCCGGTTAGACCTCACCATGGTCTCACCTGCGGAGGATGTCCTCGAGCTGGACTACGATGAGGACGAAGAGGACGCCTCGGTGTTCCTCCTGTCCGAGTCGGATGAACAAGAAGAGGACATCTTCATGTCATCGGCGAGGGCTGCAATGCCTGGAGCGAGGGCTGCTCTCCCGGGCGATAGTACACCAGCTTCGCCCTGTCTGAGCATGGACCTGCAGGCTGTGTGTAAACGCGCCGCGGCCAGACTCGACATCCCGTGGCCTGAAATGGCCAAGGAGACCTCCAGGTCCCGCTACGAAGGGAAACATTTCCCCCAAGCAGCGCGGACAAAGAGGCAACTCCTTCCGGTCTTCCCGGAGATGTTGGATGAGGTGTCGGTCTGGTGGAGAGACCGGCCCTTCAGCAACAAGGTCCCAATCCAGGGAGCCTCCTCCCTAGACTGTGACGGAATGGAGAAGCTCGGCCTGCTCCGCATACCGCCCATGGAACCGCTGGTAGCGGCCCACCTCCTACCGAGGATGGGCCCGTCACCAAGCAGGAACCCCACGCTGCCAGCAAAGTCGGACCGATTTCAGTCGACAATGACTGAACGGTCCTACAAAGCCGCAGCGTTGTCCGCCAGGGCCCTGAATGTGTCCTCGCTGCTAACCGCTTACCAAGCGGAGCTCTGCGAGGACCTGTCGGGTAACCCGGGGGCAGCCACTCTGGACGAGATGGCAGCGGTCACGGACATTTGTCTTCGTGTCCAACGCTGCGCCGTCCAGGCCGTGGCAAGGCAATGGGGATCATGGTGGTGCAGGAAAGAGCGAGATGGCTCAACCTCACCAACCTCCCAGACCGGGAAAAGGAGGATGTGCTGAATATGCCCATCGTTCCCGAGGGAATTTTCGGCTCCGCTCTTGCTTCCATGCAAAGGAGGTGTGAGTCGAAAAAGAAGGAGGACGAGGCACTCCACCTCTGCCTCCCTCGAAGGGTCCAGCCGCTGCCTTCGCAGCAGCAGTCCTTCGCCCAAGCTGCCTCGAACCCTGCTCGGTTTAAAACACAGAAGACGCAGAGGTCGCAGCCCACCCCGACTCCCCAGCCCAGGCTGGAGACGAGGGCGAGCTGGCCTAGAAAATCTCCGGTTCCGGCTGCAGTTCAGGCGCAGCCAACCCAGAATTTCGGCCAGCAGTCGAGGAAGAAGAAGCGAGCGGCGTGACAGCCCCTCCTTCTCCCCTCTGTGACAGAGCTGGAAGTCCACGGTTCCCCAGCTCTAAATGTGTTCCCGCCGCCTCGAGAGATGCCTCAACACCATCCTCAAGTCCGCGTAAACACATGTCACACATTTGTTGATTTTTCTGTCATAAAACATTTGCCGCTGACGCATCCAGGCTTCAGGCCGAGGGCGCAGCTCAAAAAAATGATAAGAAAAACAATAAAACCAATAAACAGCCTGTCAACTGTTCCCCTTCTGAGAGCAGCTACGGCATCTCTCAAAAGGCGGATTACAGGCGGGTCTGTGAAGGCACCACCGCCACGCGCATGCGCAGTGCCGGCTGGGGCTTTAAAGGCACCACCGCCACGCGCATGCGCAGTGTCGGCTGGGGTTGTGAAGGCACCACCGTCATGCGCATGCGCAGTGTCGGTGGGGATTGTCGAAAAGGGGCACCACTGTGTTCAGACACTAGAGGGCCCCATAACACAACAAATAGAGACTCAGAGGGGAAGAGACGTGACATCTCCACTGGCTCTAAGGAGCATGCAGTGGAAGATGCTCACATCATCTGCTTGGGTTTTCAAGACAGTAACACGGGGCTACAGACTCCAATTCGCTGTCACCCCCCCTCGCTTCTCGGGCATTCTGCATTCGCAGACCCGAGGAGAGTCAGCCCATATTCTGGAGAGAGAGATTCTCTCTCTCCTAGAAAATAGGGCTATATCTATTGTACCCGCCGAGCAGAGTCAGGGCGGCTTCTATTCCAAGTACTTCCTCGTTCCCAAACGGGGAGGGAACGGAATTCGGCCAATACTTGATTTGAGGGCTCTGAACACATATCTAAAAAGATATAAGTTCAGAATGCTCACTCACACATCTCTGCTGCGGCTCGTGCGACAAGACGACTGGTTTACATCAGTCGACCTGAAAGATGCGTATTTTCACATCCCAGTATATTACCCACACAGGAAATATCTGAGATTCGCATTTCAGGGGATCTGTTATGAATACAGAGCACTCCCCTTCGGTCTGTCTCTCAGTCCAAGGGTGTTTGTACGATGTACGGAAGCCGCGATAGCCCCGTTAAGACAACAGGGTATTCGCCTGGCGACCTACCTGGACGACTGGCTGCTTCTCGCACAGTCGGAGCAGGAGGCTGTTACGCAGACAAATGTCCTCGTAAAGCACCTGCTCAACCTGGGTTTCATAATAAACACAGAGAAGAGCATGTTGTGCCCCGCGCAGACTATACTCTTCCTGGGTTTACGCCTGAACTCGGTGCCCTTTTCAGCTCGCTTGTCAGCGGAAAGAGTGAAAGCTTTCAGAGCTTGTCTCGCTCTTTTCCAGCTGCGCAAACATGTTCTCTTCAGATCATGCCTGCGATTGCTGGGGCTCATGGCGTCAGCCATCCTGGTCGTACGACTGGGACGCTTACACATGAGGGAGTTTCAGCGCTGGGTGGCCGCCCTAAAACTAAACCAGAGTGATGGTTACTGTGAAATGCGTAATGGCACTGCGCCACTGGCTGCACCCGACTTTTCTAGTACGAGGTGTGCCTATGGGTGCTGTCCTTTCACGGAAAGTGGTCACCACGGGCGCATGTCTGACAGGTTGGGGAGGTATTTATGAAGGTCGCCCGGTGAGGGGTCTTTGGAGCAGAGACCTCCAGCGGGCGCACATAAATTACCTGGAGCTTTTAGCGGTGTTTCTCACCCTAAAACGCTTTCTGCCTTTCCTCAGGGGACATCACGTCCTTGTGAGGACAGACAATACGACCACAATATCGTATATTAACCGCCAAGGGGGTTTGCGTTCTCTCCAGTTACACACACTGGCGCGCAAACTGATCCTATGGAGCGGTAGACGTCTCCTCTCTCTGAGAGCGACGCACGTACCGGGAGTGATGAACCTCGGGGCAGATCTACTGTCCAGAGGTATACCACTTTATGCAGACTGGACTCTACATCCAAGGATTGTGAGCCAGCTGTGGGTGCGTTACGGCAGAGCCGCGGTGGATCTGTTCGCATCGAAAGACAACGCTCAGTGTCAGCTGTTCTTTTCGATGCGCGATCTAAATGCACCGTTAGGCGTGGATGCACTCGCGCACAATTGGCCCCCGGGCCTTCTGTACGCGTTCCCACCCCTGGCTCTGATACCCCCAACTCTGGCCAGAGTGAGAGAGCAACGCCACACACTTATCCTGATAGCTCCGCACTGGCCAGCTATGTACTGGCTAGCGGAGATATATCAGCTGCTGTGCGGGCAGCCATGGCAGCTCCCACTACGCAGGGACATACTGTCCCAAGCGGGGGGGGGCGATCTTTCACCCACACCGAGAGCGCTTGGCTCTATGGGCCTGGCCCGTGAGTGGTACAATCTGAATACAGTGTGACATGAAGCTGACCCTGGCAGCTGCCAAGCGAGCCAGTGGCACTCATGCACTATCTGTACAGTCTTCATGCACTCAGTTCGCCCCAGGGCAAACAGAGTGTGGTTGAAGCCCAACCCTGCCTTTATCTTAAGGCGGTTGGTTCAGGTACCACATTTGACATTGAGGCATCCTCCCCGCCACTGTATTCCTCCGGGGAACAGCGGCCGGATTTGCCGTGTCCAGCCCGTGCTTTACGCACGTACAGGGACAGATCAAGGGTGCTTCGTCATAATGACCAACCCCTTGTGTCCTGGGCTAACCCTTATAAGGGCAAGCCTGTTACTAAGCAACGGCTCTCCCACTGGTTTGTGGAAGCAATTGCTTTGGGGCTCATACGAGTCAGAGTTCGCAGGCACCCTCGGGTCCGCGAGCTCTTTCGACTCAGGGTCTGGCTGCATCCTGGTCTCTGTCCAGGATGTCTCCCATCCAAGACATTGGTGCAGCGGCGAGCTGGTCCTCGCCGCTCACTTTTGTCCGCCTCTTAACAGGCTGGACGTTCTGCTCCCAGTGTGACTCAAGCAGTGCTGGGCACCTGGTTGAGTCAGAGCTCTACCTGTTAAGTTCTGGTTGGTTTGGTGATTTTCGAGATAAGCTCGTCTGACAATACGGGAGCTACAATTTCCCATAGTGAGACATCGAACGGAGTGTTATGAATGAGAACTATAGGTTACTTACGTAACCCCAGTTCTCAGAGTAACATGAAGTGAGATGTCTCACCAGACGGCCCTCCTTGCTATGGTGAAGCGAGAAGAGGTGCTTATTTTGAATGACGCATGCGTTGTGAATTCCCTGACGCTGACGTCAAGATCACCAGCCAATCAGGATTGGCGTAATGAGATTGATGCTTCTGTTTGCTCCGCGATGAGGCGCATCCCATAGTGAGACATCTCACTTCATGTTACTCTGAGAACTGGGGTTCTTACTATCTTACTATGAATGTTGCTTCTTGAAATGTACAGAGGATGTGGAAGGGGCTCAAATGCATGAAAGGGCACATTTGCGATCTTTGCGACTTTTTTCTCCCTGTCTGTATCTCACACACAGATTCATGACAGTTATTTAAAAATAAATGAAAATAAATAAAGTGTATTTTTGTTAATTCTCCTCACATGACATCTCAACTTTTACCTAACCCTCTGACTGACAGAAGCTCTGCTGACAGAGATGCACTTTCTCTCTTGTTTATTTCTTTACCGCGAATCACCAAATTCGGGAGCCCTTCTGTGCCAGTAGCCAGCTTTCCGGGAGCAGGCCATATCACATACACATATACAACTGCAAATTGTTATCGTTTTGATTTGACAACATTATACTGAGTTATTACGGTTTTATCTGAGTTATATTTCTGCCAATCGGAAGCAGATCTCTCCCTTCACTGTCACATCGCGAGTGCAGTAAAGCCCGCCTCCAGTACTGCAGGATCTGCATTTTGATTGGCTAAAGCACTTCTTTGTTGAAAACTCTGTGTAACGATTGGGCTGGAACTTGTGTGTTGTTAACCCTTTGTGAACTGGGATACATATGCGCAACAAAAAAAAACACAATTAAAATTCGATATGAACTGAGGAGCCGCATGAGACTGGGCAAAGAGCCGCATGCGGCTCGAGAGCCGCGGGTTGGACACTCCTGGGGTAGATCGCGGACCGTAAAAAAAAAAAGTAAGAAAAGAAATAAAAATTAAATTAAAATAATAATGTTTGAAAAATACGTTTTTAGATGTAAACCTATCATCCACTACCCCCGTTAGCAGGTGCCACTTGATTGACGTATATTTGAGACACCTCAATAATATAATACACACTAACCTTGCTTTACATGAACCTCATCATGACACAAGAGAGGACAGCAGGACTGCAATTTCCCGTGTTCAGTGAATGCAACAGAGGCAAGACACCAGACCAATCAGAGAGTTGCATGGAAATACACGTGTGCTTGTGTCATTCAAACTCGGCTCTGTGTGTGTGTGGCAATAGCGCATTTAGTGTGATAGAGAGAGAGAGAGGGAGAGGGAGAGGGAGAGAGAGACCGGTGCTAGCGGGGACCGTGATGTTAGCATCTGGTTAGCTAGCTGCACTAACGGACATAAGGAGCTGTTTCCACAACAAGCTGGAGGAGAGTCCTCCCCTGTCAGACTGAGGGTATGGAGTCAGATTTGGGTCAATATTCTAGCGCGTAAAACAAGCTACTCACGAGCGGAAAATGTGCTTTTACACGCGCATAAAATGACCCTCGCGCGCAGATTAAACCCCCGCGAGCGGCTCTGCGCCCGCGAGCGGCTCTGCGCTCGTTCGCGAGAGAGACAGCCCTCTTGCTCGCTCGCGGGAGTATCAGCCTCGCGGAGTCTGTCTACGCGCGCGTGAAAAGTTTCTGGCACTTTGGGGCGGAGCCACTGGACTTTGATTGACAGCTGCCAGGAAACCCGGAGTTGCCAGGTTTGATAAATGCCTGAACTACCAAGAGCCGAGGAGTGACGGCAGCAAAATCAGTTGGACGAGATTGAATGGTAAAGTTGTCCATAAAAAACTATTATATTCGTAAAGTGTACAGCTAATATATATATATATATATATATAAATTAATTTTATATAAAACAATATATTTTTGAGTGGGCTGTATCTGTCGAAAATTGCATATATATAAATTAATTTTATATAAAACAATATATTTTTGAGTGGGCTGTATCTGGCGAAAATTGCATATATATATATATATATATATATATATATATATATATATATATATATATATATATATATATAAATTAGGGCCGGGACTCGATTAAAAAAATTAATCTAATTAATTAGAGGCTTTGTAATTAATTAATCGAAATTAATCGCATTTTTAATCACATATAAATATTTGACCTGAGAACAGTGAGAAGCAATTTTTTTTACATGGATTTTAGTATACCATTAGGCGCATTCACACCGCAGTACTTTTTCCCACAAAGGTTCATGAGAACTTAGTTCATGAGAACTCTTTAAACCTGGGGGAGGATTAGGCAAATGAAGCCGCTAACGTCACTTCTTCTTCTTCTGCTTTGGGTTTACTGGCAGGCCGCAAACCACTTCACGGCGTATACTGCCGCCCAAAGTCCCCGGCCGGAAGTCCCCGGAGTTGGGGACTGGCTTCAGTAGAAGCTGCCGGGACTCCCAGCAGCTTCTACTGAAGCCTTCCGAGTAAATCGCCAGAACGCCGACACCTCCTCATCTCCACCGCTCCCATGTTTTATTTTGTGTTGCCATAAATTAGTCTCTCTGCGTTTCTGCGCTGGGCTAATGCTAATAATGCTAATGCGAGGATAATAAAATTCACAAAACTTTTTGGGAGTTTTACGGGGCGTGGTTTGCAATCCGCCCAGCCAATCAGAAATATAGCTCTTTTCTCACAAGAGAGCCGTACGAAAGTCCCTGCTCTCTAGCAGCTCTCTGCTCTCTAGCAGGGACTTTCGTGGGGGTAAAAAGGTTCTCATGAACTAATTTGAGTACCGGCTCTTTTTGGTGTGAACGCGATAAAAGAGGCTAACGTCCACGCTAGCTTCCACGCTAGCTGCTATATGTTTTGCATTGAGGTGATACTTGAGGCTTGATGTGCTGCGGTGATATGCGAATTCCTTTTTGCATAATTTGCACACAACCGTGCTCTTATCGACGCTTCCATCCGTCCGTTTTTTAAAACAACATTTCCCACTGTTGTTCACTGTGGTTTGTTGTTGTCTGAAGTCATGAACGTTAGTTGGTGCTCCAGTATAATCGGTACGCCTGAAACTCATCCAGTGAGAAACGTTCCGCGGTGCAAAAATAAGTGCGATTAAAATGCGTTAATTTTTTTAACGCGTTCATTTTTGTGTAATTAATTAATCTTAATTAACGCGTTAAAGTCCCGGCCCTAATATAAATATAATTGGTTGTAAAAATTGTTTTTTTATTTGCTTGATACAAAAGGACATTCTTTATAACCAATTGCTTTATTATCACGCATTTGTAATATATGTATGCTAGAACTGTTGTATTATTTTTGAAAAATAAAAAAAATAGCTCACTTGTCATTCATTTTTATCCTTAATTATCCATCCAACACTGAAAAGGTGGTCCTTGTGAAGAATCTCATCACTATATTCCCTCAGCTGAAAGTCATTTACAACAATAGTTTGCTGAAGATTAAGTTTGTTTTAACCAAGGTATAAGGTTTTTTTTAGGTGTGATTTTATGAATGATCTATTCTGTCAACATTTGATGAATTATAAAAATATTAATATTTTTAAATGTTAACAATTATTTTCTTAATGACATATTGTGCTAATGAAATCCTTGTAAATAAATGTCCAATGAATGTATTCTTGCATTCAATTTTTTGAATAAAAACCATATCCACCACCTGGTACTTCCAGTAATCGTCATTGACACACAATGTGCAGATATAACACAATCAAATGTTAATTCTGGTTAAAGAAATATAACACAAAATGTGCAGAAATAACAAATGAGTGTGTTCATCTTGGTTACACATTTATGACACACAATGTGTAAAATGTGCACATTGTGTGTTAGGGGCAAGTAACACATTTTGTGTGTAAAAATGATTTACACATAAATAAACACAACACGTGTTGTCCCTGAGCACACTCTAGGTGTGTTGAAATTCAACACATATTGTGTCATTTTTTACACATCCCTTCTAAGAGTGTACAGCAGACAGTAGCTAGCAATTTCGACAGATACAGCCCACTCAAACATATATTGTTTTATATCAAATTAATTAATATATATATATATGCAATTTTCGACAGATACAGCCCACTCAAAAATATATTGTTTTATATCAAATTAATTTATATATATATATATATATGCAATTTTCGACAGATACAGCCCACTCAAAAATATATTGTTTTATATAAAATTAATTTATATATATATATATATATATATATATATATATATATATATATATTAGCTGTACACTTTACGAATATAATAGTTTTTTATGGACAACTTTACCATTCAATCTCGTCCAACTGATTTTGCTGCCGTCACTCCTCGGCTCTTGGTAGTTCAGGCATTTATCAAACCTGGCAACTCCGGGTTTCCTGGCAGCTGTCAATCAAAGTCCAGTGGCTCCGCCCCAAAGTGCCAGAAACTTTTCACGCGCGCGTAGACAGACTCCGCGAGGCTGATACTCCCGCGAGCGAGCAAGAGGGCTGTCTCTCTCGCGAGCGAGCGCAGAGCCGCTCGCGGGGGTTTAATCTGCGCGCGAGGGTCATTTTATGCGCGTGTAAAAGCACATTTTCCGCTCGTGAGTAGCTTGTTTTACGCGCGAGAATATTGACCCAAATCTGACTCCATAGAGGGGCTCAGGTGAGCTAAAGGACTCTGAGTGTTTAGAACGGTTTTGTCACAAATTATTCAAAAGATTATTTCCGATGCACACCTTCATATGATCATTATAGTTATACAAACAATAAGAGAATTAATGAAAAGCAGGTATGAAATACTATATGGCAGTAAAACAAGAATAGAGTTTAAAAGGGGAGTGATTTGTAAAATATCCATAAAGAAAAAGAAAATCTGTTTACAGTTGTGTTTCATATGGGTGTTGAGAGAGGTATCCATAGATCTCTTCATGTTGCTCTCAAAGTGCACCAGATTGATGCTTTTAACTTCAATATTTAAAAACAAATCTTCCCGGGGGAACATCCCCCGGACCCCCCTAGAGGTGGTGAGGACCTAGAGGAGGTGAGGACCCCCCCACTCGTAAAAAAAATAGCACTTTACCCCTGCCTATATGCCGTGAGCTGATTATGGAGCCTTCATTGTAACAGTAATTCAGATGCAATTAGCCTATATAAAAGGCCTCAAATTGGAAGCACTGTCTGGGCCGTCTTTTCACTCAATTCTGCAATAGGTAGATCTCGCCTTTCACCTAGGCCGAGGTCGGTGATCTTGGGCTTAAAAAGGTTGCTGACCACTGCTCTAATGTATTGTCTCTTGCCTTTGTTAAGTGCCCTTCTATCAGTATTGGGTCATTTTACTTTGAAACACAATCTTAAGGGTAGAAGATTTGTAACTTCAGTTTGCCATTTTCCCCCCACTAAGGGATGCCTTTTGTAAATCCTCTACCAGTTAAGACGGCATAGGCATTTGTCAGATCCAGATCCCACTGTGACCTAAGATTTTCATCCTCATAACTACACTGTAGCTACATGTTCGTATGACCAATAAAAGCCTTGAAAGGAGTTGGCCGATTTAGTGGTGTGGTGGAGTTAAACATTCAAGATTAAGCTGTACAGCCATTCTGCTCACGGTATACTGAGAGCCATGCTGTCTTTTTTAGAAAAACTCTACATACAACCTAAATCTACTCCTGGACTGCTATTATGTCCTAACTGGCTTTATGCACTGGAAAAAAAGCTGCTCCAAAAACAAGTAAGAAAATAAGGAAAACAAGGTGTCCTCGCTTGTAATACATAGACAAATTTGCCAATTGAACAATTGCTTGGTAAGATTTCTTGAAATAAGGCAGGACATTTAGACAAATCAGATCTTGTTATTAGCTGGGAAAACTTATTTTGAAATACCAGGATCAAGAAATGCTCAATAGTTAGTTGGTGATTTTCCAATAACACTGTATGAGATACAACTCAAAATAAGGTGTTTTCAAGAGTCTTTGATTAAACAAGATACTTCTGTCTAAAAACAAGACCCTCTCACTGCATCGTTACATAAAAACATATTCTGACTAGAAATTAGACAAATATACTGAGCAAGATTTTGAGTTTTTGTGGTGTGAATATCAGACATTATGTTAATAGTAACATTCATTGTTATAAATCAAAGTATTTTTAATTAATACTACTATATCCATGCTGAACTTGTTTTTACACATACTGTAGGAATTTAAATACATCTTCACGCTTATTCGAACAGGTCTCGTTTTGGTTGTAATTCAAATTCATTTTGACTATTCATATAAAATATTATTTTGCGATTCTTCTGGGGCCAAGATAAACTAGAAAGGTTCTGATGTTGGTCTTTTGATCTAATCAGGTGACAGGATAAAGATAGAAACAGGTTTTCAGAATCAGAACCAGAATTCCTTTATCTGTCTCACAAAGCGGAAATTGACATTGTTACAGAAAAGTAAAGATAGAGAAGAAAAAAGAAGAACATTATTATATAAAAGCATGCACATAGTAATTAAAATATAATATACATTATTACAATGTACAGAAGTACACATTTCATGCTCTAATAATTCCTTCTGTTTTAATGAGCTGTCAATGTAACTGATAGAGGAAATCATTTCTGTGTAAAACACATTAAAAAGTTTATCCGAAAAAAAAATGTACATCAGATAATTTGTGCAAATCTAGTGCATATCTAGAAGTGTTTTTTTACTACAACAACAACAACAACAACAACAACAACAACAACAACAACAACAACAACAACAACAACAATAAAACAATGTCCAATTAAAAGTCTGACATTTGGAATATTCCCACCTAATTGGGGCTGCTGAAGCCTTATGTAAGCTTCAGATACACTTTGGAATACATTTTTGGCTTAACCTGTTAAGCCCTGAGCCTGTTTTTCAGGTCTCAGGCTCGAAAAGGACATTCCCAGAACAAATGACCATATCTACACTTCTAAAAGGTGTACATTAATAATATTTTTTGTGAGTTGGATGTAGAAGTGTCAGAATCAATATATATGTTTTTATTTGAAAATAAATTCAGATTGAACATAGTAAAAAAAAATTAAATTATAGTCTCCGTCCAAAACAAAAAAATGTTGAAAAAAAATTACTTATAGTGAAAACCACCCTTGAATGATGGGATGGTAGACTAAAAGCTGTAGGAATCCAAAGTACAACATCTAATAAGTACCCTGTATCAAGATTGATGCAAAACAAGTGAAATTCGACCTTTTTAGAGAGGTTTAGCAAAAATAAACACTTCTGGGGTCATTTGGGTGGATTTGACCAATCTCTGGCCCCCCTTGGTCGATTTTGATGATTGACATCTCTTTTTAACTGCTAGAGCCAATGGAATCGAGGGGAGGTTCCACATACACACACACGTTACCAAATAAGGAGTGAGAGTGACGCGTAGCCAAAACCGGAAGCTGCATACATGGTGGCTACCATTAGCAGCTAATATTTATTCTCCGATCTTTACATAAAAATGGAATTATGGATTATCAATCATTTTTTCAAAGTGACAGACACATTGGATCAACCTATGGATCAACGCTCAGCAGCGTTTTATCGTTTTAATGCCATTGAACACGACTTTTGATCAGAATAACAGCTAAGGTGAGACGATCTCCTGTGTTTGCTCCGTAATGCTACGTGTTGTGATGTCTGTGTTTGCTTCCCCTGTCGCGAGTTCTGATCACTAGTGATGATACTAATACCTAAATAATCTGTGGAATCTCAGCTTTAATCGGATATCTTGTATGTGCAGTTACGATAAGTAATAAGGGTATCTTTACCTTGAGCTTTGTGCCAAGTTCGTTAGCATTTTTTCGCTCAGGGGTCAATTAGACGCTTCTTATGAGCCTTGTGTTTTGTTTTGGTAAAAATGGTTCGTATCGTCAGTTAGCTGAGTTTCTTCCCGTTAATCTGGTATGACACATTAATAGGTTTTTAAATATTAAGAAGCCCTGGGACACAATTTTGTGAAAAAAAACCCTGCAGCCCCCTCCACCGGGGGCTCTCGGGCTAAACAGTTAACTGAAGGATACAGACTGGAATGAGGAAACCAGCCCTCTCTTCCCAGCATTGCTCCACTTTTACAAACACATCCGCCTGTTTTTGTTTGAACTACACTTGGAAAAGTACTTTCATTGGACTTTTGTATGCATAGCAGTTATTTATTGACTCAGTTGTTCTGCAAATGTTGTCCCGCTTGTTGAGAAAAATACTGCTGAATTCAGTTCCAAATGATTTAAAAAACTGTTTCAATCTTTATATGTTGATCCAATTAGTATTATTGGATCGTTAGTATTATTATTGGTTCTTTTTTTACTTATACTTTTAAGAAAATCTAAAACTGGAAATCCCTTGAACTACATAATAACAACCAAACATCAAACTGCTGAAATATCCAATATCAATATGAATTCCTCTGGTAGAATAGTTGGCATATGGAGATAAGACTGCATACTGTATCTAAGGGAATTGAAAGGTTTCCAACATTATGTAGGTCAGCAATCTAACATTAACAAGCACGATGATGATAAAGAACATGCCGACAAAAGAGGAACTCCTTTGCATGTTGCCAGCAGTTTGAGGAAAAATGTGTGGCAAATTAATTATTTCAACTATTCATGAAATCTTCAAATAAAAAGTAATTGCCTCTTCCACTGGATGGTTTGGATCACAATTGATTTGGCACTTGTTGCAGTGGTCAGAGAAATGTGTTTATTGTGCACAATGCATTATGTATACAAAGCTGCTGGATAGCCTAGCAATATCTAATAAACTGTATGAAAATAAGCATCTCATATACTCTAATTATTTCTGTCCTCATGCTCTGGATACATTAATCAATGTGTCGACTGCGCACAGGCCTGAATGCGTCAGGTGCATGTCTGGATATGAAGCTGTGTGTTTTCACGCCTACAGTATGTATTGGCTCATGCATGTGTGCATGTGTATGAATGTGAGACCATGCACCTGCGTTCTGTGACATTTAATTATGGAGGACATCAATTATGGCCCTTATTATGGCTGTGTTTAATCAAAGCAATTAAGTTAAAGTTACATACTTTCCATCATATTACATTCATTTAGCTGACACTTTTATCCAAAGAGACTTACAATAGGGCTTTAGCTATAAAAACAAACACATGGTGCCATATTTATAGCACACTTTGAAACTGCTCATATCAGCAATCCACACACACACACGCACAGATAATATGGCAGCTGATTGTCCTGGGCCTTGGCATTCAAGAGAGACCTTACACTACCTCCACTCCGCTGCATCTCAGAAAGGCAACATTGTTTGTGGAAACGTAAATAACTATTTAATCATTAATCGACCCACTTTATTTGACTTTCTTGGACTGCTTATTGCTTAAATAGCACATGTTCCTCATTTGACAAACAATTTCAGCAACCGATTCTGCTCTATGTCATTATGGGCATGTGGCTGACAAAAAGGCTTGACAATTCTATCCTTAACCTGATCCTACCTTTCATACTTCTCTACTTTTGCTCTTTCTCTCTGCCTTTCCTACCTGCATTGAAATGGTAGTCAAACATTCTCTTTACTTCGAGCATCTAGCATCACTTTGTCACATTTAAGGCAAACTCTCTTTACAGAATTCACAAATACGATGGGATTATTGGATTATAGGATTTATAGATATAGATAGACCATCTCCACTCTTACTTTAAAGCTAATCTGAATAAGAGCACTCTGTTATCTGTTTTCAGTGTCAAAGGAATTCTTAGCCAATGCATATTATGATTTCTATACTATTCAACAATGATTTGACAGTGATGCTATGTGTTGTGGTATTGCTAAGGAAACAACATGCATAGGCATTTTCAGCAACTAAACATAATTTCTATGAGAAAATGTGTTTATCATATTTATCATAGTTATAATTAATAATTAAATAAGTGAGTACGTTTTTACATAAACAGTACACGATGGATGAGAGATCCAGACACAGAAAAAGTGTGTGTTTGTGTGTGTAGGATAGAGAAACAAGTCAGCTACCATCTTCGTATTGCAAACTTGCACAATGTAACACACACTGAAGTGCAGTTAATGCCCACACATACACACACTATTCGTTTTCAGTCATTTTTGCTTCATTGGTCACCAACTTCCCTGGTTTATTGTTGCTCTCAAACCTTTCCTCTCTGCTTCTCTCCTCTCCTCACTCCTCACCTCTCAGTTTCAATCGTTCATGTTTTGTCTTTGTCAAGCTGCAAACCATAAGTATTTATTCATTCACTTGAATAATAATAGCAGTGAGGAAAGACAGAGGGGGTTATAATGTCAACAACATTTCTGAATAACTCAGAAATGTATATTTGATATTTTTGCTGCTGCTTAAATAGAGGCTTATTATTAAAACAATTGCTTTCATAGGCAGCTGGTGGGTAGGCGTAAGAAAGACAAAAAAAGAGAACAACTGTTTATGAACAAATGGCAATACTAGTTTATCCAGTAAGATTTATATCTTAATTCATCCCATTTAATTATAAGCTTGATTGTTCTACTTTACAATGTTATTATATAAACTCCCTTTCAGTAATTGTATGATATCTGTAGGTTCCTGGCTTTTGCTACAGCCACTATTTGAGATCTTTGTGTTGATGTTACAGTAAAACAGCCAGAACAGAGCCAAAGGTTAAAATAAAGTATTGTCTAACTAACAATGAATCCCAGTAAAGTTTGGATACTGAAAACAATTAAAACAAATCAAGAACATTCACAAAGCAACCTTTTCAACTGTTGTCACAAAAACAATTTCTCGGCAACATCTTCTAAGCAAAACACAGACACATACACCCACACAAACTTAGGCTACCCCCAGTAACATCGGAGTGAAAAAAATATACTTTTCTGAGAAAAATAGGCCAACACTAGATAACCAGGCAATGGAACTAATCCAAGACTACCGCTAGGGAAGTAAGGAGAGAAGTGAAGAGAGGAAGAATGAGGAGAGAGAAGGTAGGGCTGCTGGGGGAGGAGAGAGGGAGACAAAAGGATACAGAGAAAGAGAGAAGAACTCTCACACACACACACACAGGATGCTAAAGCTAGTAGAACTAAGTCCCTGTGCGGTTGGTGGGTCTGTCCGTCTGTCTGTGTCTCTTTGTATTCTTGATAATTCTCTAAGCTGCTTCGACTTGTCACCAACACATCAGAAAGTAAGATAAGAGTTCAACGGAGATGAAAACTAAAAAGAATATGCATGATTTCTGAAGAATAAGCATTTAGATTTATTTTTAAATCCTTTTGTCCATACATTTTTTCAATGTTCTGTCCAACTGAGCGCTGCAGCCACACAGTGGCTAACACCAGTTACATCTGGAGTTATATTTGTCCATGTAGGCTTAAAGGAGCACGGCACTGAAGACTGCTTTGACTAGCTTTACAAACACTCCTAAAGGAAGCTTTTAAAGTTTGTAGCTTCATTCTTTTGGAGGATGGCAGCTGCATCTAGCACCGCAGTTACAGTACATTCCAACCTGTTTTACAGCAGGGAAAGAAACATCAATATGTGCACAGAGGCATCCCAACCTGCTCATGTAGCATAATCCACATCTCTGCTGCGTGTCTGAATGCTCATTATGTTCCAGACAATCACTTTTTTTGCCAACACATGGCTGAATAAGCAGTTTCCATTGCTCCTGGGGTGGTGAGCTGTTTATGTTTAGTGCAAGCCTTGTTTTGTTTTATGGGGCTGCAGTTAACAATTACTGTTATCAAAATACCTTAATGGTCAATCAATTAATCATGCAGTCCATAAAAAAGTCAGTAGACAATAGTTACACATGCAGCTTCACAATTGATCAGGCCCCAAGGTCAGAAGCCAGAATATACATTTACAATGACATAAAGAAATAGATAAAAGCAAAACCTGAATCTGAATGCAGTAAATGTGTGTAAAGTTACATTGTTGTTAGTTGCTGATTGACCAAGCGATCACCGTTAGTTATTAATAAATGGTATGGCATGACGTTTGTGTTATTATTTTAGCCCAACGTCTTTATTGAGAATATTTCTATATAAAGCTATACTGGTATTTACTTTTGCTATGTATTTTCTCACATGACTATTACTAACATTCCTGTCGATTTATAGACACCATTGGTGTTCGTCATAGGATTCAGAAATACTACTTTATACCCCAGATTCAAAGGTAGCAGGGAGTATTTTGTCGGGAATGAAAGTGACCGGCAGGAGGTACGGTTGCTGGAGCAGGCTGAGGACTGATGCTGCGTTCAGCTGTTGGGATGGACCGTTGGACTGATGAGAACATTTAGATCCGCAGGCCTCCCGCCTCAGCGAACACCTGTTACTGCTGGGACACAGCGGGGGGGAGGGGATACAGAGGGAAAGATGAGGCAATAGACATATAAAGTTACAGGTAGAAACAGAGATGGAGCCGTGTGACAGCATATGAAGAAGAGAGAATGAAAAATAAATAAATCTGTATGCCAGTGGCTAGACACACTTACTGTACACAGAGACACATGTACGCAGAGTTCTTGAGGTATGCTGTCTTTAATATAGCTGCCTACCTAAAATCCAGTCCCTTTTATTCAGACATCTGCAGTAAAAGTTTAATTTACCGTGGATCCAGCCATGTCACGGAAGTTTCACCCCAGGGAGTTATCAGACATACAAAAACAAGAAAGTCCAAAACCCCCCCCAGTAAACATAACAAAGCTGAGTTAACAACCTGAACAAACAGCCTCTTTCTGAAGAAGGCTTTTTGTGCAGCTTTGTACGCGGCTGGTGTTTGAATAAATGTTTTTTGCATTTGCCAAGAGTGCCCGAAACCTTTCTTCAAACATTTTTCTTCCCCACCTAAAAGCACGTTTCTTACAGTTATCTGAACTTCCTAGCACCCTGGACCTTATCTTTTTTTGATCAGACTGAAACTTTAGCTTACACAGTTGTACAACATTGAAGCAAAATGCTAGAAGATCACTTAAAAAGTGACAACAAGGAGATACCAATGTAAAGAATACAAAGAAAACATATCCACAGGTTACCAAAACTGATCTCATCACAAACATAAGACACAATGCAGAAGGGGCATCACCAAAAATACAGTTGACAATTTGAAACACAGCACTACTGGATAGTGGATAAGCAATCGGCATAACATACGCGTACATGAATAGTTCACCATGAGCATCGGTCACCGACAGTGGTGTCATTCACTTTCTTTTAAAACAATACATTGCTGCTATCCATGTGTAGTTCTTTTCTAGCCATATGATATTCTGCTGCTATTTGTAGATACTGGCAGGCAATTATTTCTGCGCACAGGAGGTGACAAACTTCGAGACTAACAAGAATAGCAAAGCATCACCTCCCTGTGCCATTCATATCTACTAAAGTGTTTGTTACAGCTGTGAAGCTGCTTTATTTTGAGCTATGCCAGTAGATCAGATCCAATCAGTTTGGGTTATACTTGAAAATATGTCTGTTTATTTATATATTGAGTTATACCAGGTGAAAAATATGTGTTTCACTGCCCTGTCTGTTTTAAAAGTAAGTCTCATGTCAAAACAGATTTTTAAAAATGGTTATGGTAACACCTCACCCAACACTGATGTCATTGTGTACTAACACTTTCTGCAATTTCTGTTTTAGGAAAAAACTTAGAACAAAGTAAAGCTCCTGTAAAATAATGAGTTATTGGTACTGACCGCCCAGAGCTACAGTATTTGATGAATAAATGCATCATAAACAAAACAACTTGTGGAGATACAGTATATTTTGGTCCCATTGAATTTCAGACAGTCTCTTTGTTTCTTTTTCTAATTTGTTTGTTTGCTGCTGCTGTGTTTCAATTGGATGAGTGGAGCAGCTGTTGGTACTTACAGGTGTAACTGACTTCCAGACTGTGATTGACAGCTATTACAAAAAGAGGCCTTTGATTAAAATAAGGCCTGAGTGTGATTGAGATCAGAGCTGCAGGGAAAATAACATTTTGTGCAATTCATGTCTGTTCTGTAATTATTATGTTTACTTGTTTGTTTTGTTCAAATTCCTTAATTCCCACCCCCCCCCCATTTTCAATCAAATCCAACTCATTTTAAAGTGATCCAATATTTATAAGCCATATTTTTTCAATCCTTTCATAAACCTGTCTTTCATAAAGTGAACCTCAATATTAATGGCTCTTAAATGTTTCAACGCTGCTCTTCAGTTTGTTAGATGCAACTTTGTTGACAGTGCTACTTTTAATTAGCTGTTTTCACATTCATTGTAATGTCACAGCTGTTGTCAAAGTTTAAAATGTGAAAAGTGAAGGCGTAAAATGCTTGGATTGGAATGTGCAAGACATTGCAAAATGTCAATGGGATATAAAATATTTATCAAAATAGAATCAAAATAAAAGCTAAACTCCAGTAGATAAATACAAATGGATATTTCTGCTGCTAGCACTCACCATCATCAACGTCAACAACGCCATTATAATATTTATGTGGCGGCTGTTTGTTTATGCTTATTCACCTGCACTGACGTAAACTCAAACCATGACCGTCCTACAGGAATAACTACATTACTCATCACACATTAGTATTTCCACCAGGAGACAGAGCTAAAGTATCACCTGAGATACATGTGCATTGTGACGCTCTTGAGTTTACAAGGCAACAGTCAGATCTATAGTAACAGCCATTCCTAACGCTTTCTTATTTACATTACATTATTGCTGTCCTGATGTCAATGGGGAGCTCATTCCACCATTTTGGAGCCAGGATAGCAAACCCACATGTTTTTGCTGATGGGAACTTGGGTCCCCCTCGCAGCGAGGGTGCAGCGAGCGGTTTGGCTGATGCAGAGCGGAGTGCACGTGCTGGGGTGTACGGTTTAACCATGTCATATTTAGCTCTATCCCTTAGGCATAGCGCTTGATTTATATTTTGCATTTCAAAACATCATACATCATAAGATGTTATGTGCACAGGCATTTAGACACAGGCCCCTGGCGCTCCCCTGCACACTGGCTGACTGACTGACTAACCGGCTGGCTGAATGGCTGCCTGTCATTTGTAGAACATCTGAGCTGGCATTTCTCCAGAGAAATCTACTGTTGTTTCAGCACCCTTTGGGTGTTTGTTGAGTGGTAATATGGAATCTACACTTCCTGAAAATACAGAACAAATTGTTTGTTTCAGACACATCAAGGTAAAGCCTGGCTGATACAAAGCCAGAGTTTGAAATGCCTCTAAAAAAGTACTTTTTTTTATACAGATACATCAAAGTACCTAGAGGAAAGCTTTGATATCCGAGGCAAAAACCAAATGATGCTCTCCAATTTCTATCTTTCCGTTTTATTCATACATCCAGAAATACGAGTTATTTTCATGCTTCACACTTTAACAACCTTTTGCTAAATGGCCGACCGAAAGTACTACTTCATCATTCATACAGTACTACATACAAAAGAATGACTCTTCAAATCTGAAAATGTAGGCTAAGGAAACTTTGTTTCATCATGGTAATTTTTAAAGTGCTGTTCAGATTCTAGTTCTTAAAATTATAAAACTTAAGTCTTTTACTCAGTGAAAACTACAGGTAGGATATTGGTGATTCCCCCCCCCCCCCTGTATCTTATTCAGAATATGTAAATGCTTTGATTATGTTGCTTCAAAAATATCTAGAGACAGAATGTATAGTTATTTGCATGCAACTTTTGAACATATATACACACACATACACATATTTAGGATGAAACGGTGTGTGTCCTTAATTTTTGATACAGTAAATAAACCACTTGTCAATAAACCTCAGCTCTTTTTCCATCTATTTGACTTTCATTTGCTCATGTTTTGCTTTCATTCACCAATTTGTACAAAAGTTTAACATCTGAAGATTATGAAGAGTACAAAGTCCCATGAACTGATAGTAGTAGGTACAATACTGATATTTATAATCTCTATTATGTTATATTGAAAAAGGAAATGCTCTAAAACTAAAAGTAGTAGAACAAAGGTACTAAGTGATGTATTCACTCTTTGATACAAAACAAAGTGTCAGAGATTAGCTCTGATTCTCCAACTTTTAGGAGTTCAATTGTCTCGATGCCATGGGATTTGGATGTGAGGATTTGCATTAAGTGGAGAGTCTTGTCGGAGACGTGAGAGCTTGGCATAGAGGCTGCTGGTGGTTTCCCTCTGCCACCCTCTGGGGTGAGAGAGCTGTGAGACCCTGGGATTATGGGACTCCTGTGTTTCTTCTTGGAGCCACAGGGGGCCAGCTGCTGCTGGTCATAGAATGGGCACCGTCAAAAGAGTTAGTAAAGGACAGCAATGGAGCAATGTAAATGTAACGGGCCAATACAAATCTTCAGCCCAAATTACAAACAACACAACAGATTGTATGCAGATTTTAGACACAAAGTTAAATCTGGCTCGTTAACTTAAATGAAATGTTACTGTTGCATTGTTCCACATAATTTTATCTGAATCAACATCATTTTAAAAAAGCCAGCAAATTGATTACTGTTGACTTTTCGGTAAAGTTTGAGAAAGGTGTGACTTTTCACTCCTGACCTTAGGAACAGGCATCAAGTAAACTACTAACAACCGTGAAATAATAGAAGCAGTAATGTTCCTTTATACATTTTGACTTGTCTTATTGCAAGATTAAAACGACTGGGTCTACCAATAAAAGTAACTATGTCTTGTTTTGCTCAAGAGTCTAATAAAGTCATGACGGTGGGCCAACATGCACATCAAATAAATTAAATTCAGCATTCATTTATTATTTACACCTATGCTTTTCTTACCATGTCAAAATGACTCCCATGGGAAAAGCCTATGTGATCTTCTTTGTTGAGTAATATGCATTAATAACCAATTACATTTGTTAAGTGATTAGCACAGCATTGGTGAGAGGCGTGTAAGTGTAACATCTCAGGGTCAAATGAGGGTGTAGAGCTGGATGTCACTGAAACAGATGTAACTGTGCGGCGTTGTTCTCTCACTATTACAAAATAGGCTACTTATCTGATATTGTTTGTTACTGCTACAGACCTTTACTTATAATCAGCTCCGTTGAGGGTTTCAATGAGCCAATTCTCACCCATCTCTGGCATGAGGCTCACAAATGATCTGGCTTTGACCTCCTCAGGGTGTGCAAACAAGCAGAAGTGTTTGTGAACAAACAAAGTTTGAGTCTGTTTTTTGACTTCAAGGTTTAATTCTTAGATATAGACAAATGTGTGGGGACCGTGGAAGACAGTATGGTGGGAGTATTTAAATGTCAGATTTGCTTATGTGGGTTGCTAGCATTGTGGATGATTGGCACATTTATATGTGTGAGTGTATGTGACCACACATGCATTTGTGAGTAGGTGTTGGAGTTGGCGTTTATTTCTCTGTCAATTTGTGAGGTTTTCAGTCATTACTATCTGGATTGTGTGTGCAAAATACAACCAGTGACATCTACCGTATATAGAGCACTGCCATTTTGTTTTATAACAGACAATGATTTGAGAATCAGGTCTGGACATTGTCTGAGGTTTCCCTTTCTCACATGTAGCAAACAACAGGAGATTGTTCGTATCAGAAGCGTTCTCACTTGCTGGAAATACTCAAATATTTGGTTTGGCGAGGGGTGGTTCCTGGGAACAGCGTGAATGAGACATTACTTACAACACGATCAATCAATGAATCAATCAATGTTTATTTATATAGCCCAATATCACGAATGTTACATTTGTCTCAGTAGACTTCACAGTGTGTACAGAATATCAGTATGACAATACGACACCCTCTGTCCTTAGACCCTCACATCGTACAAGCAAAAACTTCCGAAGAAAACCCACAGTTTAAAGGGGAACATGGGAGAAACCTCAGGGAGAGCAACAGAGGAGGGATCCCTCTCCCAGGACGGACAGACGTGCAATAGATGCCGTGTGTAAATTGAAAAGATAATACATTTGCAACATAGGTAATCCAAATATTTGGAAATGCATGTGTCTATAATAAGAAGATGAATCCACGAAGATATCCATCCAGAACTTATGATCCAGGACCACAGCCACGACCACGTAGTTGGCTCACGTAGTTGGCTCATAACATGGTCCTAAATACCGGTTCTGTGGTCTTGCTCAATCTTTCTGATGATTTTGGTTTCAGCACTTACAGACAGAATGATCTAGTCTTATTGACTCTCTAGTTTGACATCCTTTTAGTCTTCGTGCTATGGCCCTTTTTCTTCAACCTCAGATGTTTTGTTTATTTTCCTGTTTGTGCCAGCCGTGATAAAAATGCCTCTAAGTGTGCATGCGCTCACTGTGAATGTGTGTGCGGCTCTATTGACACATGAGTTTAATCCGACAACACACACATGTATTACTAGGGATCTGGCAGGTAAAGTTGTTTTAATGTTTAGTCTTAATGCTTTGGACATTTGCATTCTCACATACTCCTTCATAATGTCCATATAAGGTCAATGTCTAAGTGCATGTGTGAAAGAGGCATTATATAACTGCACATTTACATAAATACTGTATCTCTTCCACTGCCTGTGGAAAAAAATAGAAAAACCCGTCAAATATCAATCAACATGGTAGGATTTGCCTGTATTTGTGTAAAAGCTCAATGCTTAGAAAAGTGTATTTACCTTTTAAGCAGACTTTATCTTGACTCCCATGAATTGAGCTCAGAAATCTCACCCGTGGACATACCTACAAACTGTTCGCAGAGACATGAAAAGGCATCCATAAGTTTGTTTTTCTCTAGGCAAGCAGTACAGTTTCCAAAAACTGAACTAAGTCTCATATCAGCCGTTGAGTCAGCATGCTTTGCATATTTGTAGTCCTGTGGCCAATTGCAGCACATTACCTGGCCTGACTTTGAATTTCTTTTTTTGCTGCAGAGGACCAACAGATTGGTTTAGCAACTGACGGTCGATTGACAGCTGACGGATTAGTGTCTCACAGCGATTAGCAAATCACAGTTTCTTCTTATGCTTTTCATCTTTTTCAAATTCAAAAGATTACAAATGAATTCAGATTTTCTTACAGTTTCTTACTTTCTGCCTTTTTTTCTCTCTTTGCAAAAAGATTCATATCATGAAATGAAACTGAGTTTTGAGATTATGGAAAAAGGTGTTTATGTTTGGATTAAAAACTTTTCATTTGAAATGTCAAAGACATCTGTGAGTCAGATCTGTGATGTGTTAAACACTGAGTAATGCTTAGGGTTCAAAAAAGGAAAGATGTCACATAATGCACGCACACACACACACACACACACACACACACACACACACACACACACACACACACACACACACACGCACACACACACACACACACACACACACACACACACACACACACACACACACACACACACAATGATGTGACTCAGAAACCTGCTTAGGGGTATGCAGACTTCTACTTAAGATAAATATAAAAAAAGTTGTTAATATTATAGTTTATACACTCACCTGTTCCTGCCTGAATCATTAATTTTAGGGTGAAGACTTGGTTAGGTTTAGGATTAGGGTAAGGGTTAGGGTAAGGTTAAGGGTTAGGGTTAGGCATGTGTTGGTTATGGTTAAGGTTAGGTGAAGTCTCCAGGAAATGCATGTAAGTCAATGTAATGTCCCCTGAAATGATGTATACATGGTGTGTGTGTGTGTGTGTGTGTGTGTGTGTGTGTGTGTGTGTGTGTGTGTGTGTGTGTGTGTGTGTGTGTGTGTGTGTGTGTGTGTGTGTGTGTGTGTGTGTGTGTGTGTGTGATATACAGATGGCTGACTGAAGGAAGATAATGTCAAATATAGTGATGGAAAAAAGAATGAGGCCAGACAAAGTGTGAAGAGATAAGGATAAGCTCACTTTTATGGCAAAAAGATTTCCAGCGCCTTAAAAATAGTTTGGAGTGCATGGTGGGCCAAAACAAATTGTCCAGTCATTGTCTCGCTTATAGTCCTTGTCTCCAACTATAATATTGTGACTTCTCGCAGGATTTTGTTAGAATTTGTTTTAAGAAGATGGCGCTCAGAACAGCTGTCATGTCTTAAGCTTGTCCTCAACCCAAGCCCTAAGCATGACATATTAAAGAGAAAAACTTCACATCGTTGTTGGACAGTACTTTTTTTAAAACAACAATCAACAAACAAAAGAGAATATACAAGGCAGGGACACGCTGTTGCCATACCTGCAAACCTGAGCAGAAAAACACAGAGCAAGGTGCTTCTCTAGTGAATACTCGTCTAGCAAATGTCTTGTCACTCAATAATAAGCTAGATAAACTCTGAAGGAGGGTGGCCTTTTTAACTGGACATCAAGAGCTGTTACATTTTGGGTTCTTGACTTGAATTTGTGATAAGAGACTCAGCTTTTGTTCCAGAGGCACCAGATCCATCCTTCACAAGGACCGGACATTTACAACGCAAAAGTTTACCCCTCCTTTCCAGGAAGATATAAGGCCCTCCCTTCTGCAAATCAGATCATGTATAATTTCTAGGAAGTGAGAAGTTGTAAGTGTTTGTCTGGTCACATCTGCTGGATACAAACTGCTTAATGCATAGACACAAGCTATCACTTTACTCCCCTCATTGAACCCAAGAAAAGTGTCTGAATATTCAATTTCCTGTCCCTTAGTCTGGGGCACAGCCAATTCATTGCTCTCTTTCTCTCTCAACTGTATCTCTATTGTCATCAACCTATACCGGTGCTCATGTAAACATTAACAAATGATACAGTCAGAGAAAACTGAGGCGAGGTGAAAACGGCAGGGAAGGGTTGATGACAAGAGGACAAGTGGCGAGACAAACTAAGGCGGAACAAGTATTAGGGACGTTGAATGAACTAGAAGTAAGTTAAGATGCTTTGTTGCTTTGTGGAGATGTACTGTAAGACATACTGTACAGTGATCAGAGAAAACTGCATAAAATGATTTGATAGAATGAATCCCAAAAGCTTTTTTTAATTTAATGAGATCAAATCTGGTCTTCAACCTTCCTAAATTCTCCCACACCACTCCACTCCTCCGCTCCCTTCACTGGCTTCCGGTAACTGCTAGAATCCACTTCAAGACACTGGTACTTGCTTACCATGTTGCGAATGGATCTGGCCCTTCCTACATCCAGGACATGGTTAAACCGTACACCCCAGCGCGTGCACTACGCTCTGCATCAGCCAAACTACTCGTTGCGCCCTCGCTGCGAGGGGGACCCAAGTTCCCATCGGCGAAAACACGTGGGTTTGCTGTCCTGGCTCCAAGATGGTGGAATGAGCTCCCCATTGACATCAGGACGGCAGATAGCTTGCACATCTTCCGGCGCAAACTGAAAACTCATCTCTTTCGACTCCACTTCGAGCGTTAGAACTATTAACGAAGTACTTTTATACTAATAAAGGACTGGCTTACCTAAAGCCAGTTGAGTAGCACTTGAAATGTTTGGCTCTATGAAACCTGATGTACTTATATGATTCTGTTTTCTTCAAGGTTGTGTCTTCCTGGTCGAATGTACTTATTGTAAGTTGCTTTGGATAAAAGCGTCAGCTAAATGCAATGCAATGTAATGTAATGTAAAAAAATCTGTCTGATATGTTTTTGTCTCAAAAAAGTGAAATTACCATGACATCTTATTCTCCCTCCAAGAAAAATCCAGACTCTATGAATATGCAAATGCTGTTCTTTTCAAAAGTTAGGCCACTTTACACGAGGTGACTCCTACTTCAGTGGAAAGCCCAAGTAAATATGCACTGGTTTCAATCTTCCATGGCAGACTTCACCTACATCTATACTGTATTGTGATGTGCTCTCTGCATGTCTTAACATGGTGTCTGGTATCTCTGCACATCACTTTGCACAGTAAAGATAACACATCCACACGTAGAAATAAGAAAAACTGATTGTTAACTTTAACGTCTGCCACTGCTTGAACTTCTGTGCAGACATAAGATGCTTAAGAAAAGAAAATAATATACGCTATGATGACTTTTTATCCTAAAATTCGAATGATTATAGGAAGAATGTTAAACACATGTACTTTGAAAGAACATATATAACATCTGTTTGCAACTCACATATATATATATATATATATATATATATATATATATATATCAATATTCCAATTACTGTATACTATTCTACACAGTTTCTATCATATTCTGTTTCTATTATATTATATTTTATTTACTTGCACTATTATCTGTTTTATTGTGTTGCACTGTTGGAGGAGCCTGTGACCTAAGATTTTCATTGTCATAACTACACTGTAGCTATGCATACATGACAATAAAAGCCTTGAAACTTGAAACTTCAAGTTTTCTCCAGTAGCGTGGGGATTTTACCCGCAGGCTGAGGAATCTGGTCTGTCCAGCTTCTCTCTTTTTTTTTGGAAAGCCCAGTGACAGATTATGGCTGCGACAGAAGGGTGGCAATCAATCAAAGGAGGATGAGTAAGGGTGGAGGTGGGGAGGGGGGGGGACTCTGGGATGTCAGTCATATTTTATACACCAGCGAATGAGTTTCAGCAAGAAACTGCAGTTTTTTTATTTCATCGGTAATTTAACTTTTCTTGTTTTATTGCTACTGTCTTTATTTACATTTTCCTTCAAATTCTGATCCGCAGCACAATAAATTGCTAAATGCAACAGAATGAGAGCCGCCTGCTCTTGCAGGGAGGATTGCAGAGATGTAAGCCTGTCAATTTAATCAATAATAGTAGCCTGCAGGATTGCATGACAGCAAATTAACTGAGATTTATTTTGCAATTGCTATAAATGGCTGAATAGATTTTCCCCTCAACAAGGATGAAGGCAACAATTACATAATGATGTGCACAGTACTCTAATTAAGGATTAAGAGCTCTGTTCTGAAAGCTGAGTTGTGATTGGAGCCTTTATGTGGCTATCATCAGTTGTGGTTGTTTTTCTTTTCTTTGTTACTTATATTGCTAATTAAATTATTTCAGTTTAATTTACTGAAGCTGTAGAAGAGGTAAGGTCAGGGAAGAACGGCATAACGGCGAGGGAAGAATATGGCTAGGGATTTTAGGGTTATTGTTGTTAGTGTTATTATTATTTTATTAAATTATTACAGGAATAGACAACTGGATTGTTGGCATTATATAAAAATACAGGCCTGTGGTATGAAAAGAAAAATACATTACAATCTGTATTTTAATGTTTCTTTTGTGTTTATTTTAATGTTTCTTTTGAATGAACATTTTAGTTTCTAATAAATACAGGATTGGGACGACAATATTCTGTATTTTTCTTATTGTAAACAAATACCATAAACAATTCCACAAAACATATACCCTTTGTCTCTGGTACCCGGCCCCAAGCTCATTTGTTCCGTTCTTTTGATGTTAACATTTTTTTTTAAAAAATGTACTTTTGCTTAAAAATGCAACATCGGTCAACAATTGTCAGCAAGTATAAGAGCCACAAAGTCTGCATAGGAAATAACTGGGGTAAAACGGCTCGGTCTAAAGACACCACAGCTTTACCCAGCAGACTGCAGGCTATTTTCCATTTGAAACCAACAATGATTTATTTCTAGGAGGTGCCATTTTTGTAGTTATTTCAACCTAAATGTTGAATATTTTTTCAAGTAACGTTGCCACTTTCAAAGTTATTTAATTATAACCTTGATATTTGCCCTAACTTAACCAAGTAGCATTGTTGGCTAACCTGACCAAAGTGTTTCCTGTTAGGATTAAAGTTTGTTTTTAGAAGACTGTATCCACCGAATAAGAGAAAATGACTGGTCATGTAAATTATACAGTAGGAGAGTGCACATAAAAAGGGGAATAACTTTTCCTAACATATCATACGTATCAACTGTATGAGTATATCTTGCTTTGGTCCAGACGAAACAGATATATCTTGCCTACATAAATATTTTTGTTGGACCAATTAATTGTGGATTTTGATGGGATTTATTTACATGTGGAAAATAAAGAATATCAGCAGATTTTAGCTTCTATCGTCATGTTCAAGTCTGCTTTAAATGGCCTCATTCCACCTACATCTGTGTTGACTCTTCTGTGTGAGTTCATCTTTGCAGCTGTGTAACTAGTGAGGCTTTGATGAAATGATGAGCGGCAATAACTAAACATCTTTTGATATATGTGTGTGTGTGTTTGTACGTGCTTTAACGCCTGTACGTGTATGTAAAGTGTTACTATATTCATGTGTGCGTTGAGGTGTGTGTGAAGGTGCCCTTCCCTAAGGCCTATGGGTGTGTGTGACTAGAAGCTTTTAATGTTCACACCTTGTCAGAAATCTTTCAGTTACTGCACTCACACACACTCACACACACACACAGGCATGTAGAGGACACATGTCATGGGCTCCTAAACTGAACCTGACAGAGAGAGGAGGGGAGGGTGAGGTGGGGTGAGGTAGAGAAAAGAGGAAATGGAGGAGGAGGAAAGGGAGGGGGTTCTCCTAATTCTCGCTTCCTCCCTCTAATCCGCTCCTTTTCTCCCTCTCTCTCCCTCACTGTCTCTCAGAAGCATAGAGAATCAGTTTTAATGGTTTGTCAAATAATGCTTTTCTCCCCCACAGTGGATTGGTGATGCTGTGTTTGTGTTAGCGGTGTGCACGTCTGTGTGTGTGTGTTTTAAAGGGAAGCTTGCCCTACTTTAGCCCAGTGGTTTTCTCTGTTGATATTGCCCATAGCGTCGGATTATACGTTTTTCAACGTGGTCACACACAAACATGCACGACACACACACTCAACGCAAACACACTCAAAACATACACACACTGGGAAGAACAAATGTATGTACACAGGTAGTGTAGAAGTGCACAGCTTTATACACAGATCACTTTAATACATGCAGTCACACACAGACATATACCCCACTGTGTGTCCTCCTCACAGTGAGTCATGGTGCACATTACATGTATGCTAATGTATTCTCACTTGTAGCGATCAATTGTAGCCTAGGGACGTGCATGTGTCGAGTCACTGTGTGTGTGTGTGTGTGTGTGTGTGTGTGTGTGTGTGTGTGTGTGTGTGTGTGTGTGTGTGTGTGTGTGTGTGTGTGTGTGTGTGTGTGTGTGTGTATGTGTATGTGTGCATTATGTGACATCTTTCCTTTTTTGAACCCTAAGCATTACTCAGTGTTTAACACATCACAGATCTGACTCACAGATTTCTTTGACATTTCAAATGAAAAGTTTTTGATCCAAACATAAACACCTTAGTTGGCGTGTGTGGGTGTGTTTCAGCTAATGTTACCTGGTTATAAAGCCTTTTACTTAGTTGTATTAACTGTATAATATGTGTGTGTATGTGTGTGTATGTGTGTCAGAGGTCATTTTTTAAATGAATACCTGCATTTGTATACTTGGTTATGTTTGTTGATGTTTTGTGTGTGTATGCAGTGATGGTTGTTCACCTGTAGGCACTTTGATTGATGATTTCTTGTGGCCTGACTGTGTGACAGAGGTAAAGAGCATGTTGGATGAAGATAAACAAAGAGACACTTCAGAAGGAAAGGGAGAAGACTGACAAAGAGGAGAGAAGAGAAAGAGTTTGGAATAAAAGGGTCACTTTGATGAAGCATTTATATAACTGATCTGTACTTATCCGTACTGTACTTGTACATAAAACATGTCCAACAGTTGAAGTTTACTAAAATAAACTGCTTTTGGTATTGATAGAATTGGTCAACAGTTCATTTTTATTTGAACACTTATAATCATTAGTTTTTCAATCCTTTGCCGGCCTTTTACTGCTGAAGTATAAAATATAAAGTGGTGATGCACGAGGCAGTTTTTGGCACATTTTCTGTAAATGGCCAGGGGGGGATTCATCTTCATAATCCTGATTATTTAATCCAAATGTGTCTATATTTGTTTACTTTTTGTTTGTAGTTTTTTTTTTTTTTTTAAATGGACAAGCAGATTTGCCAAGAGCCCGTGTTTCTGGCACACATCCATAACGCACATTCACAACTTTTGTCTTTTTTTGTATTGTTCCAAGTGTCCCACATTACTGATGGAAAAGAGCCAATGTCAGGCTTTGGGCCAGTTTTCATTTTAGTATTCTACCATTGCCATGTGCACCAGTGATTTGTGTACACTATTGCAGCTTTCACACCAGCGCTTTTCCCTTTCTAGCTCTGAGCGGGAGCTTTTCTGGTTCAGCTCCGGTTTCCCGTTTCTGCTCCCGCTCTGTTCACACCGCCCAGAGCTGCCGCTGCTGCGTCATGACGTCACCGTTTACGTGCCTGCTTCATAAAATCCAAACCGCGCGGAAATCCCTCACATCGACAACAACAACAATGGCCGATTGTATTGAAGCGCTGTTCGCTTTGGTTATCCTCTTACGAAACGAAATGGAAGGCATCGGACAACTTTACAAGGGACGACTTTACTTGGAACTTTACAAACATCACATGCGAAATGCAAGACTTCTTTGTGGTCTTCAGCATCTACTTCAACGACGAATCTGCCCCTGCCCCCGCCTCGACGTAAGAGAGACGTAAGCGACGCCGCCTCTTAGCTCCGAAGCTCTTGCCTCTAGACCGACAATTTTTTGGAGCTGGAAGTGAACCGGATTCCGGAGCTAAGAGGCGGCACCTCTGCGGTGTGAACAGGAAAAACCGGTACTTTTCAGGCTCCAGCTCCGAGCCAGAGCTGAAAACGCGTTGGTGTGAAAGGGGCATATGTGAGTTTGAGAGAGTCTGAGTTTTTGTTAGAGAGACGAAGATAAGTTTGCTTTTTTTTAAACTATTTCTTTGCCTTTTTTGATAGCATTGATCTGACAGAAATGAAGGAGAGTCAGGGGGGACAGGACAAGGACATTGCAATTACCTTGTGGTACAATTGAAATCCCAAGGTCCATAAATAAAATAATCAATGTTTTGAACAAAGATTTGTACTGAAAGGCTTATTTTTTAAACATCTCTGAAAGGAGAACATACCTTCTCGTCTTGCACTGTGGTGTGCTATTATATGGAAGCTAGACAGTGCTGACTCCCAGATACATGTTATGTAATCTAGTTGTCTATGACACTTCAGAATATAAGGTTCAAGAGGTGGTAAGTGAATAACGTGCATTACGCCTCTATAGACTTGAAAACAAACTGAGGTTGTTTGTGTTAGTGTGTGAGAGACAGCGTTCTTTAGTCTGGAGGGCCAGAGTCTTGGCTCGCAGCCAGCTGTCTGGATACCCACAAGCCCTTGCTCAGGCTGCTGCTAGGCAGAATGGGCTTTTCTAAAGTGCAGTGAAACCTCTGTTTCCAAATGTACTTTAAGGCCTCAATATAATGATTAGTTGATGATTATTATATATATTCCACAGTTTTTAAGTGTGAGAAAGTTTACCATGAACGTGAGTATAGATGTTGCTGGCACATAACAAAACCAACTTCCAGATAGTATAATGTTTCCTGCTCTGATAAAGCAACACTTTATAGAAGACAATAACTTACTACAAACGTTAGCAGCTGTTTTTGGTCCAATGTCTAAATGTACTCCCTTTTCCTGCTATCTAGGATCAAATCAGTGCTTTTATCACCTAGGACCCCATTTTAAGACTGCACTCTTTCAAGCTGAGATCCCCACTCAATAAAACACCATCTTGTGAGGGCCCACTTGAAGCAACCAGTGACCCATGTTAGGGCAGGAATCACAGTGAGAAAAACACTGGTCTACGACCCCGTGAGATGTGGCTCGCTGCCAGCTGCCCACTCACAATATCCTGCCTGTTCCTGTTCCTTACCACAGCTCAGACAAATTGGTCCCTCTGGGGTTTTGTGGAGCTTTTTTGTACCTATTGTGACCTAAAATGATGTTGACTTCTCTTTGCAAGGCAATTTACATTTTTAATGCAGGTTATTTTTGCAATATAATTGTAATAATGGGTGCAATTTGCAAGTCATGGGGAAAAATGATATTGAAGCAGCATTTATTTAATTCAACGGGAATGCAACTATCCAAACTGCGACTTTGTGTCCTTAAGAAAGAGACGAACATAATCATTTCCTATGATAATTAGGTGTTAAGGCTGTACAAGGGCGTGGAATCAAATGCACGATGCAGAGACAAACAAAGTATCAAAATAAAGTGTTTTAATGTAGACAGGTCATAACACACTGAATACATAAAGCAACAAAACAAACACTCAATAAACTGTCTAACCTGTACTATCAAAAAACTACAAAAACGACTTGCTTAATCTAATGCCCCGGCCACACGAGGACGAAAACGGTCGTTTGCGTTACTGTTTAGTGTCATATAGACCGTTCAGCCACACGAGGATGAAAACGGTCGTTTGCGTTACTGTTTAGTGTCATATAGACCGTTCGGCCACACGAGGACGACCGAATACGGCACTAAACGACTGCGGAAACGATAACGGGTCCCAAGGTGGATAGAACGGCATACGCAACGCTCTGGGGGGTCCGACGGCTCCGTGTGTATACGATCATTTTCTGATAATGATGAGGCAATAGCCCCGCCTCTCCCCACCTCTGCTGCTCACCCCCGCGTCAAAGTAAACTGCACACTGAATTCAGATTATTTATCTTTCTCTCGATATGGACATAAACGCGAGTGAAGTCTAATCTGACAGGACGGAGACACCTCTCAAACTACCTAGTTATAAATATGTTTATTTTTACTGTCGGCCGGGTCACTCATTACTGGATCAGCTGCTGCATGAAACAGATACTGGCGCTGTCCGAAGAGAGGGAGGAAAAAGAGAGGCTCCGTGTATTTTATTATTATATTATATAGAGTCGTTATTCATTTGTTTTAAAGCTCAATAAATAACAAAGAAGACCTTTGAACGGCACTTTTATAATTTAAGATTTAAACTTTAATACACGTTGACTGGCGAACAACTCTACCCGGTTCCCTCGGCCCCCACCGCGGAGAATAAACAGAAGGGCAACCATGACAACCATGCTTCTTCGCTGCTTTTGTGGAGGAAGTTACAGCGCGACGTACAGGCTCCTGCATACTGTATGTACTGCAGCTTCTCCAGCGGTTGGACCTAAACGGAGCTGTCTCGTGTGGACAGACACTATCCGGATGAATATTGCGTGTGGACGGAAGCTTTTTTGCGATTGCGTTTGCGTTAATCCTATGCGTTTAGCCGTTTTTGTCCTCGTGTGGCCGGGGCATAACTCTATGGACGATAATAACTCTATGGACAATGACAAAATGATCTTACGCTGGAAGGCTTGGAACACACAAGACAATCTGGCAACGAGACAGGGGAAGACGAGAACTATATATACTAGACAGACAACACCAGGTGAAGACAATTAGACAATCACAACCGTGGGAAAACAGACAAGGCAGGAAACGTACTTTAGACACATAAGGGTAGACAAGACTATCAAAATAAAACAGGAACCTATCTAAACACATAACATGAAACCTAAACTAGGGAACAATCTTAGCAGAGCCGTCTACGCACAACATTAGGCTACTGCAAATCACTTAAAGCTATCTCTTGAATTTTCTGACACGAAAGTTCAAAGCAAAGAAAGGGCTCCAGTCTTCATAAATATACCTTCAATGCAGTGTCTATAAACACACACCAAACAAAATGCTAATTTTCAAACCTTCATGATTTTGAAGCAAATAGTTTGATATACTATATCCTCTTTTATTTTTGACCTTGATGTTGTGTCCCTCTGAATACCATTTAAGGCTTATGATAAATGGGAATATAATGATGCAAGTTAATTGAAACACAAAGTGCCCTAATTTTATTATTTGCGCAGACCAAAAACCACATCCAAAAAAGCTCAATGTCCTCTCTATGATCCTCCATTTATTTGTTCTTGTTTCAAGCTTCCCTTAGGAATCGTTGTGAAGAAAGTTCTAGCAAACGTGCTTTTGATAATCAATGTATAACTTCTTTAGCTAAATGCGTTTAAAAAGAGTGAAGTTACTCTTTTGATGTTATGATTTAATGTGAAACAATAGCACAAATGTTGGAATTTATGTGTGCACAAATAATGTTTTTAGTTGTGTTCACACCTGTACACACTTGCAAACACACATGCCTGTACTGTATAGCCTCACGCTCTGATAGACAGCCAGCCTGACAGACAGTGTGGGGGCGGGGGAGACTCCTAGTTAAAGTATAAGGGGATTGCACAGCAGGGTGTTTCTGGAGGAGAATCAACAGGGTTCTTACCCTCTTATCGCTCAAATCAAAAGCCACCCACTGCCGAAGTGCCCTTGAGCCAGACACTCAACACCTCACAACAGTGCAGCAGTAGATATTTGTGATCCCGGGTGTACCTCACTTTCTGTGTTTTAAACCTGTGTGTGTGTGTGTGTGTGTGTGTGTGTGTGTGTGTGTGTGTGTGTGTGTGTGTGTGTGTGTGTGTGTGTGTGTGTGTGTGTGTGTGTGTGTGTGTGTGTGTGTGTGTGTGTGTGTGTGTGTGTGTGTGTGTGTTTGAGTTTATGTATCTCAATACGTAGAACATACACTCCCAGAGGCAAATAACTGTTATTCCTCTTCAGAATAAGATCTGTCTGTCTCCCTGTGTCTTGACAGGATATTTGCTAAATCTATGAAAATATATCTCCTCTAAAATATCTACTTCAACTTCTTTATTTCTTCCTCTTCTTTTTATTCTTCTCTCGAATAAAATAAAAACAAAATTAAACATCTCAATAATATTTAAAAGCCTTTTAAAGTAGTCTTTACAAAAATGTGCTCAATGCTATAGAAACTAGCCTTGGGTAGACTGCCAACTAGTTCCATAGCCAGGGGTCTACAATCAAGCCTGATAATTAAATATCCACGAATGCATCTTAACATCTCTTTTAAGTGTAAGAATAATGAATGGTTTGAAAACAAGTCATTACCAACATTATTGTTTTATATTATTGCTGTTGAAATTAAACCTCATATTTCCAAAACGCTCAATTTACTTGTGTTTAGTTTAGGCCATAAGTATTCCGAAATAAATAATCCAGTGGGGTTTAAAGTTGAATATGCAAGGAATTAAAATGCCTGCACTAGTATTTATTACGTTTAAACACACAGAAACTTAAAAGTGAAAAAATGCCCATGTTGCCTCAGGCCATTGCAATTTTTTTCATTTCAGCATCACATAAGGAAAATAAGCTCTGGGTGTTTTGTATATTCCTATCTGACTTCACAAATGTTCAGAAATATCTATCCCAGATATTTGTTACACCACTGTCTACATATTCGTACCACTATTCCCCTACATTTCACTGCTGGAATCACTGCCAGCTAAGCCTATAAATTAAAAACACATGTCCTGCTTTAGCTTACAACCCTTTAAATACTCAAAAAAAAAAGTGTTCTTACCTCTTTACAAAGTGTCTTCCATCCTCTATAGTCACTGCCTAATCTTTCCCTCTCTCTCAGTGTCAGTCTTCTCCACAACAAGCGCTTCTCGTCTTTCCATTCACGAGCCGTTGTGTCACTTATAGACTAGTGTTCCTCCAGACAGGCTGAAAACAAATGGATAACACTCCCAGAATGACAGATTGAAACAAATAGTTTCACCAGGGACATACATCTACTGTACAACTGTGAGGTGTGTTTAGGGTTGGCAAGAAGAAGTCAAATGCTCTGCAAGACGGTAAAGGCGTGTGGCGCAGTGGATATAGAGCCTTGGTGTTGGGTTAAGGGGAGCACAGGTTCAAACCCCACTGCAGTCAGCATGTCGTTGTGTCCCTGGGCAAGACACTTCACCCCAAATTGCTGCTGTGGGGATTGTCCACAGTATTGAGTATGTAAGTCGCTTTGGATAAAAGCGTCTAACAAGTAACATGTAATGTAATGTAAAGAGTAAGATTTGTTTTATGAGTTTACGTTGGTCTTGTCTCAGGTTTGTTTGTGACACATTTCTAAATGACAGAGCCAGTAGATGTATGAGGAATCAAAGATATAAACTGCTTCTATCCAAAAAAAATAGTTTTTGTATTGGTTTTTATTGCATCAATTCTCATAGATTTAACCTTGGTCTGTATGTTAGGTTTAAACACAAGTTTGAGCAGTCATAGTAAGGCACATGAATGGAATACCTAGAAAACGTTTGTGATTGGGCCATATGTTTGTATAATTTTCTGGGGAAATTGTGAGTTTTTCGGTCAAAGTAAAGTTAGACTGTTCACTCTTTTAGAAAAACAAACAAGAACTATGTGATAATATAATTTCATATGAGCCCCTTGCCTTATAGTTATGGTGAGTCAATTGAAAGTTATACTTAAAAAATTGGGTCCGTTCTTTCTCTGATTCATTAAGCCTTCATATTTTACACTTAAGATCTTCCCATCACAGCTGTCTTTTGTTCCAGCTTCACCTGAACAGCTGGAGGTCAATTGCATGGGTCAAGCACTTTAAAAAGGTCATTGAATAAGTATCTTCTTTACTTCAAAGGTCAGGATTTCCACCAACAACTGCCTGTTCACAGCCTTCCTTTCTACAGTACCTGTAAGGTGTTAAACTCCCCAGGCTCGTGCATCACTTCTCCTTTTGCCTCGTTAAGGTGTGATTGATACAGGTTGTCACAGCCATGCTAGCAAACAGTGGATGAGACCTGAGGAAAAAAGTGTTTGAAATATATTCAGTCAGTACCAGTCAATATCAACATAAATCCTTAAAGGTCCCATGTCATGCTTTTCCGGTTATTGCCCGTCCCCTTGTGTGTTATGTAGCTTTGTACTGTATACGTGTAAACGGTCTGCTGAGTCACAAACCCTCAAGTACACCCTGTAGCGAGTAAAACTCTAACACAGTTAAGACCTGTCTATGCTGCCCCAGAACGCCTCGTTGGAGATTTCTCTTTTTCCATTGTTTACTTCTTTGGTATAGTGGCGTATTTCGGGTATAGTGGATTGGATCCAAAATGGACCAATCTTCGGAGCCGTTACGTTACGTCCGCGGAGCCGTTACGTTTGGACCAATCCGCGGACTTCTTCACACACACTCGGCGGGACGTTGCGAGGCTCACTGCTGCCTGTGAGGAGCGGAACACTGTGAGCCGGCCCACTGGTGTGGGGTCGGCGAGACAGCGAGACACCGCGGAACTCAGCCTGGGCACACACACAAACTCCCAGCCAGGCTACGGGTGTGTGTGTGTTTCGGGCTAGGTTTCGCTGTGTCTCGCTGTCTCGCAGACGGCCACTGGGCTCACAGGGAGGGGGGGCAGGAGCTCCAACAAGCCGTTTAGGACAGAGAGTGAATACACATACTATACAGAGATGCTGTATGAGAAACCAATGTGAGTTTGGAAAATTGCACAATATGAATTTATTTTAGCATACCTCAACAATGGAATTATGATCAGTAGAAATGGCCATGGCGGATACAAGCGGCCGAGATGGGTTTTCTCCGCAGGGTGGCTGGTGTCTCCCTTAGGGATAAGGTGAGAAGTTCGGTCATCAGGGAGGGACTAGGAGTTGAGCCGCTCCTCCTTCGCGTCGAAAGGAGCCAGTTGAGGTGGTTCGGGCACCTAGTTAGGATGCCACCTGGGCGCCTCCCTAGGGAGGTGTTCCAGGCACGTCCAGCTGGGAAGAGACCAAGGGGTAGACCTAGGACCAGGTGGAGGGATTATATCTCTTCGCTGGCCTGGGAGCGCCTTGGGATCCCCCAGTCAGAGCTGGTTGATGTCGCCAGGGAAAATAAAGTTTGGGGCTCTCTGCTGGAACTGCTACCCCCGCGACCCGACCACGGATAAGCGGGAGAAGATGGATGGATGGATGGAGAAATGGCCATGACATGGGACCTTTAAAGAGAAGAAAAGGGGGATAACATTTAAGCATCAATAGTTCAATATCTCATTAATATAGAGATGTGCTATACTTACCATAAACACAACATACCACCATCATAAACACTCTGCAGGCCTTTCAGTGCTTTTTTCAGGTTTGATTTTTACAATTTGTGCTCAGGTTTTATAAAACATGAGTAAGAGGACTGTTGTTATAGTGTAAAGTAATAATGATCTGATAAATAAAGGTATTACATTACATTGCATTTAGCTGACGCTTTTATCCAAAACGACTTACAATAAGTACATTCGACCAGGAAGACACAACCTTGAAGAAAACAGAATCATATAAGTACATCAGGTTTCATAGAGCCAAACATTTCAAGTGCTACTCAACTGGCTTTAGATAAGCCAGTCCTTTATTAGTATATAAGTGCTTTGTTAGTAATTATATCGCTCGAAGTGGAGTCGAAAGAGATGAGTTTTCAGTATTCGCCGGAAGATGTGCAAGCTATCTGCTGTCCTGATGTCAATGGGGAGCTCATTCCACCATTTTGGAGCCAGGACAGCAAACCCACGTGTTTTTGCTGATGGGAACTTGGGTCCCCCTCGCAGCGAGCCTTTTGGCTGATGCAGAGCGAAGTGCACGCGCTGGGGTGTACAGTTTAACCATGTCCTGGATGTAGGAAGGGCCAGATCCATTCGCAGCCTGGTACGCATGTACCAGTGTCTTGAAGTGGATTCTAGCAGTTACCGGAAGCCAGTGAAGGGAGCGGAGGAGCGGCGTGGTGTGGGAGAATTTAGGAAGGTTGAAGACCAGGCGAGCAGCTGCATTCTGGATGAGCTGCAGAGGTCGGATGGCACATGCAGGTAGACCAGCCAGGAGGGAGTTGCAGTAGTCTAGGCGTGAGATGACGAGAGCCTGGACCAGAAGTTGCGTCGCTTTCTGGGTCAGGTGGGGACGTATCCTGCTGATGTTGTAAATGTAATGTAATGTAATGTAATGTAAAATAAAGGTAAGATTTTTTGATTTACTAAATTACACTTTATATATTTGTTCTTAAATAATTTGTCAGATTGTTTCATGCTCTATGTTCACCTGAAAATAAACATAGCCTGAGTAACTTCTGAAAGCTAAATCGAATCTGCCTCTACACTCATGGCATACTTCGTTCACTAAAAAATCTATCCTTCGTGCCCTTTTAATCATGGTGTGAACTTAAGCCGTCAGTTCTCTCACTCTCTTTCTTCACGCCTGCTGCCACGTCACTCACCTGAAAGCTACTGTATGCTGTCACCTGCCGATACTGTTGACTTCCACAATACTGATGCAAACCAGAGAATAAGCTAATTGTACAACATTTTCAAGGAGTATTAGTGTTTTGTAGTATACATATTGTGTGATGTGTATTTGATTGTGTTTCCATATAGTGTTCTGTGTTTTATGATACAGAAAGGTATATTTAAGGACTGGGCAGAACATCACATTAATTATATCTATTGGAACAATGGTAAATTGCATCATGGGTAAACTAAAAATACATTCAAATGTATATAGTGTTTCAAACCCCTCACCTTTACTCTAGCATCCAGCTGTAGACGCTTAGTTGACCTTTAGAAGGGACATCAGTATCCTCATCCCACAATCCCTCCTCCGTGCTTCTCTGGGGAAGTGACAAGGTCAGCGTGATGGCGCTAAACATCAATGCTGTACATATTTTACACTCACACATAATTTCCACTTGAGTTGACTCCCTGAAATACAGTGAGCTGCAGAAAACTGTCTGAACCAATTTTCAAATGCTGAGTTATTAAAATGTTCTGGTTGGTGGGCCACTTGTAAGCCACATTTACCAGAAGACAGCAAGGACATGCTAAAGGTCACCAGGCTTTGATGTGGTTACATCGAAAGTAAACATTCAAGTCGGATGATTTAAATAACTTCTACTAACATTTTTAAATATGGAGCGTGGTAATGTACATCAACAGCAATATATTTTTGACTATAAATAATACACAAATGACAACTGTGCTTTGCAATATACTGTATGTGAATCCCATCATAAGAAGTGGATACCTGTAATGTTAATACATTTGCATTGTCTTTTCAACCTGTGATTTAAGTCATAGAGGAGTTGATTTGGAAACCCTGTTTGAAGAAGAAACAGGTTCTTACCAAAACAACCACTTCATCACCACAATACTTACAACTTATGAATTAATCTAAAACCACTATCTTTTTATTTTCTATGCTTACACCTCTGTGCTATCATTGGCTTCTTTCTTCCACATATCACAACTCAAGTATGTTTAAGATATCTATGACTAAGTCTGCCTCACTGCTAAATCACACAGTATCACGACACATAAGAGCAACTTATCATTTTCACAAAGGCAATTCACCATATTAAAATGTGTATCAATTAGACTTATATGGGTTATCTTCATCAGGTTTTCAATTGCATGCTGTGCCTCTTATTTAATATACTGTATTTCAACTTTGTTTCAGTGGTCATGTCTGGGCCTCAGCTGTATTTAGAGCTGTTGAACTCGATGACACAATTATCTTCTCAACAGTTTCCGGATCATTGATCCAACAAAGGGAAATATTTCCATCTCTTGCTTTCCTTTTTATTATTTTAAATCTTACACACCCTTTTTCCCATATTATTTTGTCTCTCAAAGCACACCAGTTCATTATGAGTGAGCGGCTGGTTTACATAACGTTAAGGTTTATTTCCTGTCTGTTTGTCCGTGGAAGAGTGGTCATTAAATGGTAATGAGAATGACACTGATGCTATTTTCCAATAACATGTCTTCTTTACTGTACCGCCCTTCAATATTAAAAGTAATCCTAGCGTTATAAGGGCCTGTCAACATCAGACATGCCCACAGTTTGATAGACTGGCAGGCAGAGCGAGAGATAGACTGTTAAACAGGCGGATACAGATGGGCAGTCAGACAGATGGACGAAGCAACAGAAAGGCACACAGGCAAGCTGGCTGTGTGGTCATTTGAGTGTAAAGACGTGCAGGCTGCGTTCACTGAGTGGCTGTCTGATTATATAAGCTGGTTGACTGGTTGGACAGTGGATCAACTGGATAAACAGTAACGTAGTCTAAACCCGGCTCACTTATTTTGTATAAATGTCAGACAGCCGAAGGATCAGTCTCCTGGCCTGATTGGGAGGGCGAGCGAAAAGCAGGGGGAGAGGAAGGAGCGACAGACGGAGAAAGATGGAAACAGCTAGACGGGGATATAGAATCATGTCAGTCCATCATTAGAGTGACAGCTAGACGATTACTGCTTATTACCTGAGTGACTAACACTGAACACTGCTTAACACCCCTAAGCCGGTTTCTGAGTCACATCATTGTGTGTGTGTGTGTGTGTGTGTGTGTGTGTGTGTGTGTGTGTGTGTGTGTGTGTGTGTGTGTGTGCGTGCGTGCGTGCGTGCGTGCGTGCGTGCGTGCGTGCGTGCGTGCGTGCGTGCGTGTGTGTGTGTGTTTATACCTTAAATATGTATGTGCATTTCAGGAATATTGCAATCCAACATCTTATTTTGTTCCTGTACAATACTGGTTAAATATCCATCTAGAGCTTGTTACAAGGCCCAGTTGTATTTATACTATTTTCAGTTATATTACTGATACCTATAATTCATCCAGGTCTGTACCTCTTACATCACTAGAAGTCCTGCATACTGTACTTACGAGTCAGCTACCTTGCCAAATCTCTGTCCAGTGTCAACTTACCCTTGGCTGTAAGAAAGATTGCCCTTGAAACTTCATCAGCCCATGAAATTAAAAAATTACAGAGCAAAGCATGATCCCAATAATTAGTTAGACCCATTTCACTTTGTCCACATTTTATGTGTTGAGTGGTGAAATATTCATGTGAGAATGCAACCGCTGTCCCCTCTGGACCACCAATGTGATTTATTATAGCCTGTGCAATTCTCTGTGTGGTTGAGAAAAATAGAAGCTGCACCGAAAATGCAGCACTCAGCCTGAAAAAGTAGACAAAGTCAGACAGAAGAAATAAATGGCTATCACATGCAAACCACTGAATCATGAATTATATATATAACCTGGGACTCGAGGAAAAAAAGTGTCTTCCAATTTCCTTTTTTTGTGATTTCCTACCTATTTAGGGTTAAAAAACATCTTGCAATTTAGACTTTTTTTATTTTAAAATGTTACAGTATGTCCACTGTAAAGGACGTCGGGACCATATTAGTTTGAAAAGACAGCCAAAATTAACAGATGGACTATGTAACGTATTATGGTTATAGAGTGATATTAATACAATAATACATTCACCTTTATTTAAAACATAACTAAGTCATTGATCTGAACATTGCTGTTTATTTGGTCAATACAAAACTAGCTTGTTTTTTGGTGAATCTTTCCAGATCTTCAAAGACTTTGTAGTCAATGTAGTGGGAAAAGTACCTCATTGACTCCAGTCGGCACGGGCTGTAGGGTCATCTTGACTAGTTTGATGGATGTGGTCTCCATTTGACCATGCTCATATAAACAAAGCTTGCATTCCTGAGGCAACTCTCATTTTTCATGGCTCCACTTAAAATAACAACAACAATAAGACATACGTGCTACTCTTGGCCCACAGAGGGCCATGTCTTTCCAGCTCGTCTCTCTGTCTGTATCTGTGTGCTCATGGAGCCTCCTACGTCTGTGAGGAAAATAAATGGGGCTCAGAGCCTCAGAATACTGAAATCTGTATTTTTTAAATCTTTTTTTCCTTCTAATTTGTTATAATTTTCAAAATAACACACTGGTATTTACTCACCAATAACACACAATTATCCTTGCTTTTATTTATTGGTTTAATTCCATAATCTCTGGCTTTTTTGGCGTCCGTCAGGAACTGAATTTCAAAAATAAAATAACCGGAAACAGACGTAGGCCTCTAGGAGTTTAGGATGGCCGAAGACACTACACTACCCATAATCCCCAGCTATCGTTTAGGACTACAGTCCCCGTGATTAATCTTCAAGCTCTGGGATTGGATGTTGGAGTGGCAGTGCGCCAAGGTTACGCCGAGCGTCAAACAGCTGTTTGAAATGGAACGAAACCACGCCAGACTATCCAAAACTGGAATCGAACGCCCCCCCCCCCAGAACTACACATGCTGGCTATTGTGTTTCGCAAAATGTTCTATGGGACGTCTCTACTGAACATTTTCGTTTTTCCCACAATTAGAAGTTGCCAGTATTAAACACATTGGTGCTATCAAATGTAAAACATATAATTAATAAATGGGTGAAAATCGCTTGTGTCCATAATGCGCAGCATTAATATATACCCACATGACAGCTCATTGTTACTTTGTAATTCTACTCCACTACAATTCAGAGGTTAACCTGGTATTTTTACTCCACTACACTTATTTGAGTTACTTTGCAGATTCTGATTAATGATGTGAAATATAAACAACCCTTAAATCAGACTTTAGTTACAGCTGAGTAAAATTCAGGTAGGTGATTGTCAAGTGCCAACAATCAGGAGAGAGATTTGATAGTTGGCGCGTCCAAAGGAGCCAGTTGAGGTGGTTCGGGCACCTAGTTAGGATGCCACCTGGGCGCCTCCCTAGGGAGGTGTTCCAGGCACGTCCAGCTGGGAAGAGACCAAGGGGTAGACCTAGGACCAGGTGGAGGGATTATATCTCTTCGCTGGCCTGGGAGCGCCTTGGGATCCCCCAGTCAGAGCTGGTTGATGTGGCCAGGCAAAAGAAAGTTTGGGGCTCTCTGCTGGAACTGCTACCCCTGCGACCCGACCACGGATAAGCGGGAGAAGATGGATGGATGGATGCTTGAGAAGACTAAACATTTATCTGCAATTGACATGAATGGAAACGAGTAATAAAGTATATTCATTACTCGTTATTCTCTACTAATAGTTAAATAAAGACTGTATATTATGGCTATTTTGCACATCCCTTTCAAGATTTCAAGATTTTCAAAGGTTTATTGACATCATATACACAACTACGGTGTAGTTATGCAATGAATGAAAATCTTGGGTCACAGGTTCCTCAACAGCGCATTACAAGACATCTATCAATATGTGTGTACCTCCACCATTAAACTGTCATATTCTGCACATTTATTATACTATCTACATACATAAGAGTATAATTCATATGTATAATATCAGTTAAAATAAGTGCTTCAATATAGTTAACATTGCAGGAAAGCAATATATTAGACGTTAAGTACTTTGTCAGGCTTAATATTTATCTGTAGATAGATACCCCCAAAGTTTTTTTCTTATTTAAAAGAAGACCTTAATCTAAAGTATTATTTAATGTTTAAATACAAGTTAATTCGTTTTTCTGTTTTGCACCTCCTCCTATTAATATCTTTGTACATCCTGCACTAAACTGTTTTATTGTAGAGATCATTTATAGTATCGTCTTGATTTTTTATATTTTATATTTCTATCACAGACCTTCTACTTTCCCCCTATGAAAGTATGTACTCTTAATATTTTTTTAATCAAATATAACATAAAAACAAATTCAATAACGTGCTTTAACCACTAGGCGGTGCACACAAGGTACACACAGCCATAATAACTTTGTATTATTAGTGTAGGACACTTATATATGTACAACATCTGAAGATGTGTAGTTTTATTCATGCTTTCACATAATTTTACAGCATATTGCTATACTATTTCAGACTCAGTATTTACATTCTTATATTCAAAGAAAATCAGTAATATCTTAAAAAACTACAAGTCCTTTTATATCAGCTGTGCACCGTTATGGTGTAAATATAACCTATCTATGAATTAGATCAAATGTAAAAGTCAGCCGAATTAGTGTTGATACTGCAAGGAGACGTATTGTGTGAAGAGAAATTGAAGATGTTGTTTAATTGTTGATATATTTATGATCCACGTCAAGTATTCAGTTTCGGCGGCATTTCTTCAGTTTTTCCAAAGGTCTTCTCATCAGGGCTCTATAAATAAAGAACTATGGCAGATCTGTAATATGTAATGCAGCCGAACCGTGTATTACAATGCCGTTATGTGATGACTTTCAAAGAGAAAAGCAAGAGCGCTCGGAATTAAGTATTATTTTATTCTTTTAAAATGTTTTCCGGATTTCATATCATATAAACACCAAATCCCAGCATGCATTGCGGCTAAAACATCCAATCAGCTAGCTTAAACCATAGCTGAGGATCTTGAGTAATCGCTCGAAATGCCTACGTCTGTTTCCGGTTATTTTTATTTTGAAATTCAGTTCCTGACGGACGCCAAAAAAGCCCGAGATTATGGAATTAAACCAATAAATAAAAGCAAGGATAATTGTGTGTTATTGGTGAGTAAATACCAGTGTGTTATTTTGAAAAGAATAACAAATTAGAAGGAAAAAAAGATTTTAAAATACAGATTTCAGTATTCTGAGGCTCTAAGCCCCATTTATTTTCCTCACAGACGGTAACAAAAGTCCGAAATTATACGATTTAAAATAAAAGCAATAATTGTGGCTTGATATTGAGTAAGAACATGTTTTTATGAACCACACAGCTTCCGGTCTTCCACGACCCGACCGGAGAAAAAGACGTGCTTCAGGCACGAAACACATTACCAGTAGAAACACATTGCTTTTAAAATCGTGCTGTGCAACATGAAAAAAGGGGGAAAATCGTGTTGGTGAACACGAAATGCCATGAGACTGGGTTGTCTAGCAACAATATGTAACTTGCACTTTTTCCAACACTTAAAAATCAAGCCTAACAAACAATCTAAATAAAACTAATGTTGTGCAATATAGCCCTATGCCAAATGAGCAAATGTTTAGAAAAAAAGTTAAGTTTTTTTGAAACTGAAGGGGTAAATCTTTGTTTTTACACTGCATACATTTTAAACAACTTAACAAACCCATTGTAATCATTACACCCTGACAAATAGACTAAAATATGCAGTTTTGAAGGATAATACAATTTAAAAATCACAAGTTTCATCAGGTATTTCTTCAAATTACAGAAATGGTAGTGCTACTGTATTAGCATGCTGCTGTGCCCTCATAGTCATATCCAGGGTTTAACATGTAATTAGCCTTGTCACAGTGACCTGGATCCTCTGTCTCAAAAACATTACAATTTTGA